>NC_143523.1:36396992-36700326 GCF_031878675.1 Megascapheus bottae
TCAACTAAACTGATTTTTGAGTTGAATGGGAAGTAAAAGTGAAAGGACCTGAAATTCCTTTTTTCATATATTTTTATTGTAATTAATAGAAGGGTTACATGATATTTGGCAGATAGATGGTGCATTAATTCCCATACATTGATACCCTTTCACATGTCTTGGTCCCCATTTCCCTCTCCCCCATCCCCACCCCTCATCTTGTTTTCCCCCCTTCCCTATAATGAATGATTATTGTTCTTAAGGTACTATGTTATCTCTCATCTCTTTTGATTCCCTTGGTTATCTCATATTCTTACAGTATCTCATTTCTGGCTTTTTTCTATGTATGCAGTACCGAGGAATCGAACCCAGGTCTTCATGCTAGGCAAGCACTTTACCACTAGGTCAAACTCCTGGCCCCTGAAGTAAATACTTTTCTTTTGAAGGATAGTTACATAAGAGTTGGGTTGAGCAAATAAAATGACAGAATCAGACAGAAGGCCTAAATGGACTGTGAGCTTATTTCAGATCTAAATCACTCTCATTCTTCACTCATCATACGATAGTATACTGATAAGATTAATAAATAACTATTTGGTGCCTGTGTAATTGTTATAGCATTCGTTACTGCTCACTTCCCCAAGGAGGCATTCAGATGGCTGAATACAAGCAAGCCTTAATCCTGAGAAACTTCAGGACAATTTGCCCCATCCTTTTACTGATGAGAACCTATGGCCAAGTTCTACAAACACTGGGAAAATAAAAGAGACCAAGATCAATGGGTGTTAGCACTGGAAAGACTACTAGAATAATTTAATTCAAAAGCTCCTTCCCAAGGACTGGATTAAAAGTTTAATGATGTGTAGTTAAGGAATTGGAAAAATAATGGTTTGAGGATTTGTGGGGCATTTTCAAGGAGAAGAGATCCATTTGTTTTCTTCATGTGTCTGTCATGTTCCTTAATTGTGACTGAAGTCAAGAATGAGATCTTCAATGGTAGAGAGAGTTAAAAATCTTACCTTTCAAACATTTTTCAGATCATTTAAAATGTTAAATGATCAGGGGCCGGGAGTTTGGCCTAGTGGTTAAAGTGCTTGCCTAGCATGCATGAAGACCCGGATTCGATTCCTCGGTACCACATATAGAAAAAAACCAGAAGTGGTGCTGAGGCTCCAGTGGTAGAGCTTTAGCCTTGAGAAAGTCCAAGGACAGTGCTCAGGCCCTGAGCTCAAGCCCAGGACTGGCAAAAAAAAATGTTAAATGATCACCAATTATATGAATATAGAAAATTAGCTGACACCAAAGGTCAAAGTGGGTAAGAAATGGACAGACCTCCAGCTTGGAGTATTTTCCAATCTAGATTCAGGAAACTCAAAAAATAAAACCTCTGGAAGTAGCCCAGGGCAGTTCAAAGATGAATGGTAGGGTGGATGATGTACTCCAAAAGTATAACTGCTATGATACCAGGAAAACATAAAATAGAGATAAGCATTTTTCCAGATACCCAATGTCCAGACCTGGAATCACTAGATTGGCAGAAGCAAAGTAATATTTGTAGGAGTTAACTGTATACTAGTATTAGAAATAAGGAATAGGTAAGTTTTTCAATCCACTAGGCAAGTACAGAAAACACACACAAACACACACACACACATTCACATACATACACATACATATACACATATGCAAACACAATAGAGATGAATCATATATGTGGCAGATATTATGTGTCACTAAAAGAACCATAGATCAATCACACATATGTTATTAGCATAATTGTTATTACTTATATACATTAAAAAGTGCCTTGAAATTACTGGTGAACTGACTTTTTGAGTGGCTAAAGAAACACTTTTTTAGTGTAGACATATAAATTGATATGAAAGAAAAAATGCAGATGTGATGCTGGTAAGTTTTTTTTTTTTTTTTTGCCAGTCCTGGGCTTGAGCTCAGGCTTGAGCACTGTCCTTTGACTTTCTCAAGGCTAGAGCTCTACCACTTGAGCCTCAGCACCACTTCTGGCTTTTTGCTATGTATGTGGGGTACCGAGGAATCGAACCCGGGTCTTCATGCATGGTAGGCAAGCACTTTAACCACTAGGCCAAACTCCTGGCCTGCTGGTAAGTTTTGATTAGAGAACTATAAGGTTACATTGGTGGGAGGAGGTGATAAATGGGGGAAGAAAGGGGAGGAACAGAGAACAAAGGAAGAGAGCATAACAAAAAGATCTGCCTTTACACATCCATTTCAAAATGGAATACTCAAAAGCTTGCTGTACAAAGACACAAGAAATAGTTTGTAATAAAAAATTATACCAACAATCCTAATGGTCAAGTAGAAATTGTTTAGAGCAAAGCAAATGAACACTAAATCTCACAAACTATTGAGAAAGTCAAAAAGATGACACAAAAGAGTTCATATAGTCCAAGAGTAGAAAACTCAAAATTAGGCAAAATGAATTCATATTGGAATAGCAATTATCCTCATAGGGAAGTAGTGATTCCAAGGAATCATAGACATTGGGGAGAGCAATGGTTCTAAGGAACCATTTCATTGTATATCTATGTACTGTGCATATATATGTATAGATATATAAACTTTTATTAAGAATTATAAAACAAGTCAAGTACCAGTGACTCACACCTATAATCTTAGATTCTCAGGAAGCTAAAATCTAATAGATTGAAATTAGAAACCTACCCAGAGAGGAAAAACCCCTGAGACTCATCTACAAAATAAACAGGCAAAAGCCAGGTTGAAGATATGGCTCAAGTAGTAAGCACCAGCTATAGCAGCTAAGCTGAATAAGCATGAGGCCCTTAGTTCAAACTCCAATGCTAGGGGGGAAAATATTATTAAAAATTTTTTTTCCAGGGCTGGGAGTTTGGCCTAGTGTTAGAGTGCTTGCCTATCATGCATGAAGACCTGGGTTCGATTCCTCAGTACCACATACATAGAAAAAAGCCAGAAGTGGCACTGAGGCTCAAGTGGTAGAGATCGAGCCTTGAGAAAGCCCAAGGACAGTGGTCAGGCCCTGAGTTCAAGCCTAGGACTGGCAAAAAAATATTTTCCAGAGGGGAGATTTCAATAACCACGATTAGAGATCCTACGGGAACAATCACAACCGACATTCAAGAAATTCAGTCCATTATGAATAAGTATTTCCAGGGCCCATATTCAAAGAAACAGGAAAATTTAATAGAAGTAGATGATTTTTTAAATGAACATAGGCTACCCACATTGAACCAAGAAGAGATAAGTCAACTGAACAAACTGATCTCATACAATGAGACAGCAGAAGCAATCACAGACATGCCAAACAAAAAGAGCCCAGGTCCAAATGGTTTCACTATGGAATTCTACAAGACTTTTAAGGATGAATTAATATTAATGCTGGTAAAATTCTTCTGAGAAACAGAAGCAGAAGAAGCCATGTCAAACTCATCTTATGAAGCTAATATCACACTCATCCCCAAACCAGGGAAAGCCCCAACAAAAAAACAAAACTACAGACCTATCTCTCTAATGAACACAGACACAAAACTCCTCAATAAAATACTAGCCAACAGAATCCAGAAACAAATTAAAAAATTATACATTATGATCAAGTAGGCTTCATCCCACAGATGCAAGGCTGGTTTAACATTTGCAAATCAATTAATGTAATACTTCATATCAATAGAGCTAAGCTTAAGAATCATAAGATAATTGCTTTGGATTCTGAGAAGGCATTTGACAAAATACAGCATCCATTAATGTTGAAAGCCCTAGAAAAAACAGAAATACGAGGTACATTCCTTAAAATAATTAAAGCCATATATGACAAACCTACAGCCAGTATCATACTAAATGGAGAAAGCCTGGAACCATTTGCCTTAAAATCAGGAACAGGACAGCCCACTCTCTCCACTTCTCTTCAATATAGTGCTGGAACCCTTAGCCAGAGCAATGAGGCAAGAGAAGGACATAAAAGGGATCTACATAGGGAAAGAAGAAATTAAACTATCCCTATTCACAGATAACATGATCCTATACCTGAATGACCCAAAAAACTCCATTCCCAAACTCCTAGAATTAATAAACCACTTTAGCAAAGTGGCAGGATACAAAATCAATCTCCAAATGTCAGAAGCTTTTCTGTATGCCAACAATACATAAACAGAAGGAGAGATCAAGAAAATGACCCCATTTGCAGTAGCCCCCAAAAGAATAAAATAACTTAGCCAAAGATGTAAAGGAATTATTCAATGAAAACTGTAAAAGCCTAAAGAAAGAAATTAAAGAGGACACTAGGAAATGGAAAGACATCCCATGCTCATGGATAGGGAGGACCAACATAGTGAACATGGCCATACTGCCAAAATTAATATACAAATTCAATGCAATCCCCATCAAAATCCTAAAGACATTCTTTGCTGAAATAGAATGTATAATCCAAAGGTTCATATGGAACAACAAAAGACCTAGAATAGCCAAAATAATTCTAGGCAAAAAGAGCAATGCAGGTGGTATTACAATACCAGACTTCAAACTCAACTATAGAGTCATAATAACAAAAAACACCATGGAATTGACCCAAAAATAGACCAGAAGATCAATGGAACAGAACAGAAGATCCAGAAATAAAACCACATACATACAGTCAACTTATATTTGACAAAGGAGCCAGAAATATACAGTGGAATAAACACAGCCTATTCAAGTATTGGTGCTGGCAAAACTGGGCAGCCACATGCAGAAAACTAAAAATTGATCCCAGCCTATTGCCATGCATGAGCATTAACTCAAAATGGATCGAAGACCTGAACTATCAGACCTGAAACCCTGAAAGTGCCGTATGATAGCGTTGGAGAGACACTGGAATGCATAGGCACAGGTAAAAACTTCTTGAGCAGAGTCCCAGGGTCACAACAGATTGGAGAGAGACTCAACAAATGGGACTACCTAAAAAAAGTTTCTGCGCAGATAAAAGCATAGCTGCTAAGGTAGAAAGACAGCCAATCAACTGGGAAAAGATATTTGCCAATAATACATCAGATGAATGCTTAATGTCGAATATCTGTAAGGAACTCAAGAAACTAATCTCCCCAAACCCAACATACCAATCACTAAATGGGCAAAGGAACTAAAGAGAGACTTATCAAAAGAAGAAGTTAAAATGGGGGAAAAAACCTATGAGAAAATGCTCATCATCCATGGTCATAAAGGAAATGCAAACAAATACGATCCTAAGATATCACCTTACTCCAATTAGAATGGCCAATATTCTGAACTCAATGACAAATGCTGGCAGGGTTGTGGAGAAAGAGGAACCATACTGCACTGCTGATGGGAATGTAAACTAGTTCAGTTACTGGAAGGCAGTTTGGAGGTTTCTCAAAAAACTGAAAATAGACTTTTCCTATGATCTCACCATACCACTCCTGGGCATCTACCCTGAGCATCATAACCCAGGATATGACAAAGACACCTGCTGTGCCATGTTCATCTCTGCACTATTCACAATAGCCAAGTGATAGAAATAACCCAGATGCCCTACTGCAGATGAATGGGTACAAAAAATGTGGTACATATATACAATGGAATTCTACATAGCCAAAGGACAAGATAAAATAATGACATTTGCAGGGAAGAGGATGAAACTAGAGCAAATCATGTTGAGTGAGATAAGTCAAGACCTAAGGAGCAAAAGGTGCATGGTATCCTTAATATGTGGATATTAGATCCAAACAATACAAGAGTGATGACTCAGTATTTGGGTACCCAAGGTTATGGACATGGTCTTGGAGATATAAATGTAACTACATAGTCATATAAATCTACAATAGGATATATAGTTTATAGTCATAATGTCATATTATATATATTGATATGTATCTGTGACATACAAACCCTCAGCTTAATTTTGATTATGTTCTAAAATCTATGTGCCAGTGATTGCATATAGAGATTCCCTTCTTGAATATTTGTTTGTTAAACATGACGTTTGAAATATCACGTAAAAATCAGTGATAATAAAATATTTCAAAAAACCAATATTCTCCGCCTTCCTTTTGACTGGAAACCACCATTTTCCAGTAATTTGCCAAAATGACAAACACAAAGAGGAAAGAGGAGAGGTACCTAGTACCTGTTCTCTAGGCCCTTCAGGAAGCATGGTGCTGTTCCTTTGGCCACATACACTGTGATGTACAAGAGTGACATTGTAGACATCAAGGGAATGGGTACTGTCCAAAAAGGAATGCCCCATAAATGTTACCATGGCAAAACTGGAAGGGTCTACAGTGTTACCCAGCATGCTGTTGGCATTGTTGTGAACAAGCAAGTTAAGGGCAAGATCCTTGCCAAGAGGATTAATGTGCGTATTGAACATATTAAGCACTCTAAGAGCCGAGATAGCTTCCTGAAATGGGTGAAGGAAGCCAAAGAGAAGAAACCTGGGTTCAACTGAAGCGCCAGACTGCTGACCCAGAGAAGCACACTATGAGAACCAACAGGAGGGAGCCTGAGCTATTGGGACCTATCCACTATGAATTCATGGCCTACGAGGTGTCAAAAAATAAAAGAACTCTGGACTATAAAAATAAAAAAATGAAAAAAAATATTTTCCATTTATATTCCATAGGAGTAATACCTAAAGAAACATTGTAGGTTCTTTTCTAACACTACGCTGTGGTCAGTGTGACTGAGGAATGCTCTGAAAGATACAGCTTTGATTCCACTTTGCTGGGTGTTTCTATCAATGAGTATGACCACATCAATCCCCCTTTCAAGGCCTCAAGTTGCCCTTTTTAAGCTTCTCTAAGTTCTCTCCATTCAGTGCAAAAAAATGTGTCTGCACGTATAGTTTAACTCTCCAGTTGGAAAAGCCACTTTGAGCATAGGGTCACCATCCTTAACTGGCCTGGATCAACAACACTGCCTTGGCCCAGGGTTATCCACATAAACAATATGGCACTGCTTGCTTTTTCCCATGCACATCTCCATTCAGAGTTTTTGACTCCATAGACTGCGGTAGCAGTGAGGCAGTACATTGCATGTCATTTGTGAAGAAATCAGTACACAGTGAAGAAGTACAGAAAAGCAGATTTTCAAATCGAGATTTTTCTCAATGCGATTCGAAAATGCTCAGGCAATGTGATCAAGCATTCTCATGGGTTTCCAGCCTAAGAGTCAGCCTGTCTACCCAGTACTTGAATGCTATCATGAGCTGACTCTTATAATCACCTCATTTTTCTAGTCATTTGTGTCAAAACAAATGCCTGCTTCTTTACAACTGGCATTTTGCATGTTCCCAGTGGCAGAGACAGCTGCACTCACTGATAAGGGCTCTTGCCTCTTTTCTTTTCAACTTCTCATTCTTTCTAAGAGAAGTGAGACTGGAGAACATGAATGCTGTCTCTATGCACACAAACAGTGTTCTGTGTCTTATCCTTGAAATGTTCACAACTTTGGCTGTTTAGCTTGGTTTAACCAGGCAGCTGCTTTGACCATTCCATTTTTCTGAGTTCTACCAGAAATAAATAAAATATAAAGGGAAAAAACAGACAGAGGCTCAAAAACAGACAAAAGGGGACAGGGAGAAGGAAGAAAGAAAGAGAAGAAAAGGAAAAGGAAGGGAAGGGAAGTGAAAAAGACAAAAGAACAAAGGACGGAAGAACAAGAGAAATCACCTAGATTTAAAAGCCTTTTATGAGTGTAGGTGACTGAGGGCAGAGGAAGCATGCCAAATAAACAGCTTTTGCAAAGCTTGCATTTTCTGCCTTAAGCATTTGAGGCTCAAAGACACTCTTTTAGTTATGTGCTGTGATCCCAATCTGACACATCATATACCCACTCACTCCCTAATTTAATGAGGAGAAGAAAAACCAGACAGAGTATTCCAATCCGTAGTCTTAAGCCAAAGCATTCATAATAATAGGCACCCTTATTGTATTACATTGATTCTTGACATTAGAATGCAATTGTATATTTCAAAGGAATTCCAAAACAAGCTAAATAATGTTTGGTTAAGGAAATACAGCTTCATATATCAAAGTACATGAATATCATATTGCAAATGTCAAACTATATTACATTCATTGAATAAGCATGTGGATACTTGAGACTGTACAAGCTAGTGGGAAAACAGAGAAAGGAAGATGTACATGAAATATAATTAAAAAGAAAAACACAAAATGTTAACTATCCCAGCCATGGTTATACAATCTTAAAACTAAGTGGAAAATCGTGCAATGAAATGACTGTTGGATTTGGCAACACGGTGAACTTTCTCACAATATTTTAAATACATTTGCACAAGAGCAAACAATAATCTTAGCAATTAAACAATCACAAAACGTTCACTGTAAGACCAAAGAATGCTTAGAAGTTTTAATCTAAAAGAATTTGTAACATTTCAAAAGCATATTAAATTCCATGATGGGATGATTCAGATGAAGAGCAATAATTTCACCTACCTCATTCAAGTCCTGCCGAGTTTCAAAAGCATCCTTTGGCCAAATGGAAGCTCTCTGGTCTAGTCTATAAATCACAAAGGAAAAAAAAAAGAGAAAAGAAATCTTTTTTAAAAGAAATCTTTCAAGAAGTACATTTGAAGCTGGTAGTGATAGATCTGGTCAGACTTCTGCTAAAAACCCTTACTAGTATCCCACTGACCAAAGAATAAAATCTAGACACCTTACAATGTCCTGGGACACATTACTGTGTTTGATCTCCTTGCTGACCTGATCTCACTTTCTACCACTTTTGCTTTTCTTTGCACACTCCAGTCACCTTAGCCTTCCCTCCACTGAACATACTGCACTTGCTTTCTGCTTAAACCTTTGCATTTGTGTCCCCGAGCCCACGCTGCTCTCCCCAGATCTGCACACATTTCCTGTCATCACATATACATTGGCTCAGTTCACCTGTCACCTCCTCAAGGAGACCTTCCTGATCCCGCAACCAGAAGTAGCTTACCTGTCATTCTCCGACATACTATGTTTTCTTCCTAGCACTTCTCACAATCTGAAATTGTGTCTCTTTATTTTAGTTCCATGCAAAATTGTCTACATTGGCAAATCAATAGTATTTTGAATGAATAACTGGTTGAACATAACTGTTACAGGAAGATACCCTTTCTGTAACACTAGACCACTGGAGCCAACTTGTACAAGCCATCTCAGCACTTACCTTACATAATGAATGTCTTATCACTGCAGGGTAACCTACTGAAGCTGGATTTTACCACCACAAATTTCCCAATAGAAGGCAAAGGACTCAAAAGAAGGCATATCATTGTAGTCAATTTTTAGGTTAAAAACAAAAAGAAAATCTTCAACTGTTGGCAGATGCTTTGGTACAAATCATGACTTGCTAAACATCATGATCCAGTGTCATTGTTCTACAGAATTCAAGTTTTTCTGTGACAATTTGCATGATATTATATAATAAACATTAAATTATAAAGGCCAGTATAGACACATGAAGAAATGCTCAACATCTCTGGTCATAAAAGAAATGCAAATCAAAACAACTCTAAGATTCCACCTCACTCCAGCTAGAATGGCCAGGATCAGGAAAACGAATGACAACAGATGCTGGAGGGGATGTGGCCAGGAGGGATCACTACTACACTGTTGGTGGGAGTAAAAACTTGTTCAACCACTATGGAAAGCAGTGTGGCAGTGCCTCAAAAGGCTAAACATAGAACTCCCCTATGACCCAGCAATTCCACTACTTGGCATTTACCCAACCACCCAGAAACAAGGACATACTAAACCCACTAGCCCAACAATGTTCATTGCAGCACTATTCACCATAGCAAAGATATGGAACCAACCTAGATGTCCCTCAGTTGATGAGTGGATCAACAAGTTGTGGTATTTGTATACAATGGAATTCTATGCCACTGTCAGAAAGAATGACATCACCGCATTTGTTAGGAAATGGAAAGACTTAGAAAAAATCATATTAAGTGAAGTAAGCCAGACTCAAAGGAACTTAGGCTCAATGGTTTCCCTCATTTGTCATAATCAGTAGAAACCTTGGGCTCTACTAGCAGAGATTTGCAATAGAGCAAAATCTTGATACATAAGGACATATAATGTGAAGCTAATTGAAAGGACCTCCAGGATAGTGAAACAAAAGCCATATAATGAATGATTGTTGTCCTTAATGTACTATGTTGTCTCTCATCTCCTTTGCTGTTCCTTGGTTATCTCATATTGGTATAGTATCTCACTTTGTTATCTGATATATTGAATTTATTTGTATTTGAATATTTGAAATTTGATAGGGAAAGGGGGAAAACCAAGATGGGTGGGGGGTGTGGGGGGGAGGGAAACGGGTACCAAGACATGTGAAAGGGTATCAATGTATGTGAATTAATGCACCTTCTATCTGGCAAATATCATGTAACCCTTTTACTAATTACAATAAAAAAATAAATTATAAAGGCCAGCTATCTTAATCAATAAGAAATTTATTCATTATTTATTAAAATATATATTAGGGAATATATTTTTCATAATTTTTATTCTGGAACCTTGAAAATACATATTTTTTCTCTGAATGAAGAATGGGATTAATCACTTAAATACAATAGGCCTAACTTCTTCAAAATATTAAAGAATAAAAATCTCTTCATGCCATGGGTACTGCTAATTATTCCAATAATTTGCTTCTAATTAGAAACACAAGAAAATTGAGAGGGTCAGAGTAATGCCTTTCACTTCTAAACAAACCAGATTTCCTTCTGGAGTGTGACAAGAGTCAATCTCCTGTTCATCAACTGAGTTACCAGTAGCTCCAGGAAAGAAAGGAAATGAGGTAGAAAACTTCTAACTCCACCCCACTTATGTTCACTGTCTTCTGAGTCATAGTCCTGGTAATTTCAGAGAGTTAGAAAATGTGAAGTATCTGTTCTCCTCAACATAAGCAAAAGTTCTCTAGGGGATTTGCTACCCATTAACATCCAAAAGTATGCATGGTTCTTAATTTCTTTGTCTAAGTAGGAAAGTTGTGAGACTCTTATCTCTAATTAACCACCAGAAAACTAGAAGTGGAGTTGTGACTCAAAATGGTAGAGCACTAGGGGCTAGGAGTTTGGCCTAGTGGTAGAGTGCTTGCCTAGCATGCACGAAGACCCAGGTTCAATTCCTCAGTACCATATATATAGAGAAAAAAGCCGGAAGTGGTGCTGTGGCTCAAGTAGTAGAATACCAGCCTTGAGGAAAAAGCCCAAGGACAATGCTCAGGCCCTGAGTTCAAGGCTCAGGACTGGCAAAAACAAATGGTAGAGCACTAGCCTTGAGTGAAAGGGCTCATGGACAGCACTCAGGCCCTGAGTACAAGCCATACAATTAACAAAAAAAAAAGAAAAGAAAAGAAAGAAGGAAAGAAAGAAAGAATAATAGAATAGAATTGGCATATATTATAATTAACCATTGCCGGGGCCAACCGGCAGCAAACCAGGGTTCGCAGATTGGGGTTCCTGAAATCGGGGGCAAGGACTAGGAAGAAACAGAAGAGAGACAGACACACCGGGTCCGGGATGTCCGCAGTCCAGGTAAAGACTGCCGCGTTTATTTTTCACTCCCGCTTCTTCCCTCCTCCAGACCCAGGGAACCTCCAGGTGTTACATTCATATGGTAATTCTCAGGTCATTTACATAGAATAGGGCCAGAAAACAATAAGACAATAAAGCCATGTCTGATGCAAGTCAAGGTACAGGTTGATTCCACTCTGGCTCCCAACAAACCATTATTCTATTTTATTAAGAATTATGGTCAAAGTATTGTTAATAAGCTGAAAGTGAGAAGCAACCATACAACTGAGAAGTCTTTGCAATTAGCCAATTAAAAGACAAAAGTAAAGCTCTTGAATAAATTTCAGAAGCATCCTTAGGGAAACGAGAAGCTAACCAGAATTTGTACTCTAATTCACACAGAAAAAAGTTCTAAGAAACAAAGGGTCGAGAGGAACCTAAAAATTCATCAGGGTGGATAGGCCAGACAGTTTACTTACATCATTTCATTTACTACCAAAGTAATCACATGAGATAAGCACTATCACGTTCATTTCACCTAATAGAAAGGAGAGAAACACATACTACTCAAGCATCAACCATGTGCCAGATATATTGAAGGTATTGAGAATAAAGGATTAAATGAAATAAAATCTGCCCTCCTGGCATGTGTGTTCTCATGAAAGGTGATGGAACATAAGATATAAAGCAGTAATGACCTGTGAGTCACTGGATCATCAGTATTATGACAACAACAACAAAAAAACAAAGCACTAGAAAAAGGGCCTACAGGAAAATGGCCCAATGCTACAGAGTCACCTAGAAACAATGAGAATGAAACCACTGGACTCAGAAAGCTAAGGGTTCTGGTAGAAGAAGAAAAACAAACAAGTTTTTCACTGGAAAAGTTTAAGACAAATTGAGGAGAAGCAGAACACTAGTTAAGTGCCTCAAATTTCTCTCTTTGTCCTATCTTTAAAGATGATGTTGCAATCCTGTCAGGAAGCTGGCTTACATTCACAAACTGATTCACATGAAACCATCTCTCCAATGCTCATTATTTGCCATTGACCACAACAATAACATCTATATCAAAGGTATGCTTCTGAAAGAGCAAAGATGAGTACGTCAGCCAGAGTGCTCTGCCAACTTCATAACAACTTTGTCTTCTAGACAGGCCCAGGCAATGGAAAATAAAGCTCATAATCCTTGGCATCACCATCATCATCACTGTCACCTCCAACACCATAACCACAAGCAATCCTGCCACACCTACCACCAAAGCAACAGTGTTGCTGCTATAATCACCCCTGCCACTGCTACGACCTTTACCACCACAGTCAGTATTTGGTTGCCCCAAATAACTTTTCAGCAGAGAAATACAAGATTTAGTTGTATGATGATATTACAAAGTATTCTTGATTTCAAACTTGTGGAAAGCCTGTCGAAGAATAACTTTTCTAAAAATTATTGATGTCCCCAATAATGCTGTAACCCTAAGGTGTGGGCTGTCACCTCACAGTGGCGCTCTCTTAGGACCTGTAATGGAATTCAAAACAGCAAAACCAAGTAAGCATTAAAATGTTTTTGTTGGCCTAAAGACAGTTTCAAACCACAGGATGTGATAATTTGTAAGAAAGCCATAGTTTAGCCTTAGGATTTTATATTTATAACATTTTAACTATAATTAAATTAGTAAAGAAAAACATTCCCTATCTCAGTGAGAAGCTTCCCATTTCACCAGTGGCTCTTGGGAGACAGTTGAGAGTCATCTGAACAGTTTAGATTCCTCAAGCCCAATGACCATTTACTCTTTTTAACCTCCAATTTCATTTCCTAAACAACTTTCACATCTATCTCCTCCCCATCATCTCCATAAAAGTCATTTTAGGTCAAGCCATCACCATCATCTCTCATTTGAGCTACTGAGATGACCTGTTTCTTTCTCCGCAGTCTACCTAACTCCCATCTTCCCCAGACCATTCCCACACTAGAGCTTGCCACTTTTTACACCATTCACCCTGCACTTAAAGACCACAATTCCCAAGGCTTCCTCTGATGTCTTGAGTATTTTAGCCTCTACCAAACTGTTCAAACTCCACTTGTACCAGACTCCTTACTCTGTACTCTGTCAGTGCTGGCAGAATTTAAATTCCTCAGATACAACATTATCCTTTCCAGTTTATATTTTCAGGTAGCCTGTCCCTGTGCCTGTCATGTTCTTCCTAACCCACTTTCTCTTCCTAACTTATTTATCCTTTACGTACCAGGTAGCTCTGCAACCAACTTTCCCTTTAATAAGATCTTATTGTGCTTACCTAATCTTCCTGTAATTATTTATCTCTCATGATTGTGATCTCTGTGGGGTAAGGGCCATATGAGTTTTACTTAACTTTGTATCACTAAAGCCACTTTTACCATAAGACAGGAGGTAATCAAACATCTGTCAATGGATCAAGAAAATGTTGTTTATACTCACATTGGAATTTTACTCATCCATTAGAAAGAATGATTTTGTGCCATTTGTAAACAAATGGAAAAAATCATATTAAGTGAAGTAAGTCAGGCCCAAAGAGACAAAGGAGCCAGGCTTTCCCTTACATGTGGAAGCTAGATTTAGCTTACAAACTCATATGTAAATACATTTGGTGGTATGCAAATGTATACAAATATTTGTATACACTAACTGAAATGCCATAGATCCAGGGAAAATCTCAAATAGTATAATTCTTTAGAAATCCAAAACCAAATTTCAGCAAAATAAAACAGCAAAAAGAGGGTACTTGAAGAGAGTGGGGTAGAATCAAGAGAAAAGGGTAGAGGAATGAAAAGAAAAGGGGAAATGCAGACAAGAATCCGATGTATATCCTACAAAATTAAAAAGAGTGACAGAAAGGATTGGTAAGAGAAGGATAGGTGAGACGTTAAGATATATTGTATTCATATATGGCTTCACTAAATGCAGTACTTAAAGACAATAATGACAAAATAAATAGATACAAACTAAATCACGTACCCTATAGTTATAGACAGCTCCTGATTTTGGTATATCTCTGAGTATGTATACAGCTGACACTCCTTCTTACACCTGGCCTGGCATGCTAGCAGAGCCTGAAAGATGAAATGACCCTCATTCTCATCAGGAAACATATTCCTTCCCTGAGAAGACCAACTGAAGATTTTCAAGTGGCTAATTTACAACATTAATAAAAAAAAAAAACAAATTAGAAAGAGTAAGTGAGGACTTAGCATACATTTTAAATGTTTCATATAGAATCAGGGCCTTAAGGCTTAACAGTGCCAACATAATATCATATCCTAAGAGTTAAAGTACTCCACTGCACTAAATTGAGCCTCTCCCTGTATTAGAAAGCAACACTTGTCTAATGTATACCCGGATGACTGCTGGCTGCTGCTTTCACTGTTGTTTCCTGAAACTCTTGTGAAAACAAAAGGTAAAGCCCAAGAGAATAATCCTCTGAGAAAATAATTCTTTAAATTCAAACAATAGTTCTATATGCAGACCCAGACAAGATGCCAATAAATCCTGGTGCTATTATTAGCAACAAAAACAACCTTCAATACCAGTAAATATAAGGTTCATTTCCCTATGGAGTTTAAGGCACAATGAAGACATTGTCTCATTGATTCTTGACCAAATTTCTATGCTAAAGGATGAGGTCAAATATCGGACAGCCAACTTCAAAGAAAAAGTAACTGAGGCATAGAGTTTGAAATGATGCCCAAGAAACACTGAACAGACATCAAACAGGTATTCATATACTGATTTCCAACTCATGTGTCCATTTTTCCTCATCAGTACGTGGCACTTCTGTAGGAGCAGAATGTGCCCTACACCCTCCTCTCTTCCCCCATTACCTCCTGCCTTACATTTCTGTGGATGTTAGATTAACCACTATTATGAAAAGAGATTCCTGGACCCCCAATTCACACCTGCAGAATCAGAATTTCCAGAGAAGCAGAATGGCAAAGGGGTAATTAGCAAGCACTCCAAGAGACTTTCCGAATTGAGAGTCCAAGACTAACATCTAAAGGACCTGGTGGAGGCTTAGAGGATTGACCTAGCCTGGCTTTCTAGAAGTACGTTACTAAACATGGAAAGGCTGTAATTGAGATGCCATGAGAAACCTCAAACACAAGACAGCCCAGCTTCCTGGGCATTTGTACTGTGCTTCACTTTGATGGACTAGAACAGAAACAGAAACACCAGTGACTAGAGGAGAGGTAAGCAAGTCAAGCACACTAGGCCTCCACAGAGAGGAAGAATTTTGGATAGGACATGAAGGACATAAGAATCCATCAAGATTGTTTATGGGGACTGAGAAGCAGACACCCTCATAATACATTATTAATAGTAACAATCATTGTAGGACTTGGTTTCCTAAACAGGCTACAAAGCCATTTTCCTTCATTACTCATTCATTCAATCCACTCATTAGTAAATAATCACCAACACCTGCTCCCGGTGCCAGGCAAGGCTCACCCAGGAGACAGAGTGGTCCCAGCTAATGTTTCATCTTCATGGACAGTTCTGCTTACTTGCGTCCTCTCACCTTAAGCACCTGCCATATCCCTCCACTTGTGTGCCTTATGATATTTGTGCCAGGTAAAGCTTGCTCTCTGAATGTGGAAGTTGTGACAGAGTTAACGCCCCTGCCAGTGAACAAAGGAACGTGTGGATCACTGATAAAAACAAAACAAAAATCATGTGACATTACACATGTGTAGTGGACTCTTCTGCTTTTCCAATTTCCTGTTTCCTGAGACGACCTCCTGGTATCTAATCCCTCCTCTGTCTGTTTTTAGGATGAACTTAAAAATAAGACAGTGAATATTGTGACAAAATAGACATAATCATTGTGCTTCTGGACTTTACAGTCAGGCAAAGAGAAAACAAACTAATCACACAAATGAAGACATATCTCAAGCGCAAATGCTATGAGTGACACAGACAACCAGAAGTGAGGGGTGCAAATTCAATGACAGGCGAGTATTTAATTAATATTTATAAGTGTTCATTACCCTCAGCATTGTTATTACAGAAATACACAGACTTGGCAACATTCATCTATTTGATACATGGTATTGAGAATCCAACCATGGCCTCACATGTATGAGGAAAGTGCTCTGCCGCTAAGCTATACATGTAAGTCCCCACTAAAATTTTAACATGTACTATGTTGAAAATGAACTATATAACTTGAGGGGGAGGAGCTTGGAAGGGAAAAAAACTAGGAGAAAATGAGGGAGGGAGTGACATTGTTCAAAAGAAATGTACTCAATACCTGACACATAACTGTAATTCCTCCATACATCATCACCTTTACAATAAAAATAAAATAAAATAGATTAAAATCTTAACATGCAAATAAGAATAGCTCTATAGCCAGGTGCCAGTGGCTCATGCCTATAATCCTAGATACTTAGTAGACTGAGATCCGAGAATTACCATTCAAAGCCAGTCCAGCCAGGGAAGTCTGAGAGGCTCTTATCTCCAATTAACCACCAGAAAATCAAAAGTGGTGCTGTGGCTCAAAGTGGTAGAACACTTGAGCAAAAAAGCTCAGGGACAGAGCCCAGGCTCTGAGTTCAAGCCTCACAACTGACCCCCAAAAAATAGCTCTATGAAAAAAAAAAGATTTAGGGCCACATTTCCAATCCAGCATTTTGATGGTTAGCTGGAAATGGAGTCTCACTGACTCTTCTGTCCAGTCTGGTTTCAGATTGTCATCCTTCATATTTCAGCCTCTTGAGTAACTAGGACTACAGGTATGAGCCACTTGTACCTGGCCTCTCTTTAGCATTTCTAGTCCCCAGCCAACTTTTCTAATACCAGCTTCCTTTGTGGAATTATTGCTCCCCTATTTTGTAAGTGAAGGATTGAGTCCTGCCTTATTACCCCTAGTCAAGAAAGACATCTGGTGAACAGGCTTGACCACATGCCTGTCCACAGGTAGATTCCAATCTGGACCAGCTGAGGACACCATCCTTGGTCCCGAGGGGATAATAGCCCATTTAACCAGGCAGAGCAGTCCACTGTGGGCCTGGCTGAGGACATCGCCCTGGGCCCCCCATTTTTTAATTTTCTGCTTCCTTGTTAAGCATAAATAAGCCCACCCCAAAATTCAGTCCTCAGCACAACCCCCAATCCCACAGGAAGTTCTGTGCTTACCCTCCCTCCCTTCACTGTTCCTCCATAAACAGTCCTGGCCTGTTGGTGATCTAGTCCGTTCTATTCCTTTTCTGTTCTCCTCCATTTTCCTAACAGTAATCAAAGGTGTCATGTGGTCTGAGTTGGGCCTGTTAATTTCTTCTGCCTGGCAGCTGATATTTCAGCAGGAATGACAAGCTATTAGAGCTGTCATCACTACGTCATTCTATGGTACAGCAGGAGGGGCAAATCCCTGTCACTGAAATTTTAGAAAATCCATGCTCTTGGCCTGGTCTTTTTCCCTTCCTGGGGACACCTTCTTGGTTATCCAGTTTTGTAAGTGACTTCTCTCCACATTCCATCAGATCTTCTTTCTTTGCCTGAGTCAAACTGGCTAGGTCATAATAAACTACGACCTAGACAGGCATAGGTCTGTAGAGGATAACCCAGAATTCCAATATTTTACTTACCTAAGAAAAAACCAGCCTCCCTCACAAGGATGACTCTGTCACTATGCTGAGAACCATGCATTCGGAATAACAGAAAAATAAGCTATATAAACCAATAACTCTCAAGGTTAACTAAGTATCTAATTGAGTTGAACACTTTTTTTAAATACAGAGATTGATATGGGTTGCAAGCAAGGAAAAAATTACTAGGAAAGCATTGGTCTCTAAGACAGTGGTATAATTTAGATATGCCAACCCCCAGGGAGAAGAGAACCCAGAGGTAAGAGGGACATATGAGCAGTCACAGGTGCGTACTGAAGAGCTCCATTAATTTATTAAGTGCCTGCTGCTGACCAGACTCTGAATGAAGCTGCACATAGAATGTTGCATTTCATCTTTATAACACTTCTACTGTTCATCTGACATCAGAACCCATAGAGGTTAGCAAATTTGTTCATAAAAAGTAGTAAAACTGGCATTAGCAATCAAGCCTGCTCACTGCCAAGGCCCTTTCTTGTATAGTATAGTACTTTGGATACATTCTTAGACCCTTCTCCTGGGCTCAGTGTATGTGTTTGCATTTATTCAGTAGGCTGAGTGTGACTAAAATTGTTTTATTGTGTTGGTGCCCAGTTCAAGGCATTGTCTAAGAAGCATGAAACAACTTGTTTACTCCTGCTTCAGCTTCTCAACCTTTCTCCTCTTGGACCCCACCCTCTTGAAAGAGCCTTGGAATTTCCTTTGTTCTTGCTGGGTGATGAGGTGCTTAGCAAAAACTTAGTGGATCAAGAGTATGAGAAGCAACATTATCTGCTTTCCTCCATAAAGTTAAAAGAAGTGGTTGATTCACAAATTCTTGTTTTAAACGTCCACTGATTATACAAATCATTTATTTAATATTTGCCTTCTGAAGTCAACAAAGAAAAAACATAAAAACCACAGGTTCTTTAGTATTAAAAAAAGGTTCTTTAACATTAAAAAAAATCTCTAATATTAAAAAAAATAGGGCCAGGAGTTTGGTCTAGTGGTGGAGTGCTTGCCTAGCATGTACAAAGACCCGGGTTTGATTCCTCGGTACTGCATACATAGAGAAAAAAAAGTTGAAAGTGGTGCTGTGGCTCAAGTGGGAGAGTGCTATCCTTGAGAAAACCCAAGGAGAGTGCTCAGACCCTGAGTTCAAGCCCCAGGACTGGCAAAAGAATAAAAATAAATAAATAAAGCCATTTCTCTTAACATGCTCTTAATAACCCTGTATGCACCAAATTGAGAATAATAATAAATAGGTAAGAAAACCAGAGAAAATACCATATACTATGTTTATACTGTATTTATAAACTTTCCCATGTATGTCACTTTCATGAATTCCAAACTTAACAGGGGCTTAATGAGAAAAAAAATTTTAAAACAAGACCACATTTTGAATCACTGACAATCATCCTACCCCAGCATCACCACAAACAATATATGATTTATATATTTTTCAGTATGTTTCTGTACACAATTATGTGTTAAGGAAAAAGGATTGCATTATGTCATTACATTTTTTTCTACATTTGATAGATGAAGAATATGTGTCTGATAATAAAGACTCATGGTTTTAAAAAAAGGTATATATTGTACAAATTGATATTTTTTAACAGGGTAGTAATAGGGTCTCTAAAAGGCATGTAGAAAATTTGAGGTCTATTTGAAACTGTCACAGAAATTGCCAAGGTTCACTGACATTGTGTGAGCTCCAGCCATAGATGTCAGAGCTCTAGACATATGAGGGATAATTCATAAAACAAATAATTTTTCACATGCACACCCCAACTTCAAATACCCTCTCAAAATATTTCAGCAAGAAGTATTTCATTTCTTAGGACAATGGAAACAAGGAAACTGTAGGGATAGTGAGTAATGTAGGAGTATCTATTGAATGTACAATCAGGAGAGAATATAGAATTAAATGGTCTTCAATATTCCACTTAAAGCTACTATCTTACTATTCTAACACTCACAGAAATACACTCACATTATTTCCTATCTGGTTTTCTCAACACCATTGGTTTGCTATCTTCTTCCATGGTCTTAACAACTTATATTGTAAGCCATGTAACAGTTAAATTTTTCAAACCTTATGCATAGACAGCTTTGATCATTCAGTTAGATGAAGGAAATTATAATCGATATAATATGAAAGATATTTCTTAAAAGAGTCTTACTGCAATGACATCTATAAACACTACAGAGAAGATTCAGGCTCCAGTGCATCAGGAAGCCCTTTTCACACACATTTCTTATTTATGCTAACATTAAAACAATATAAGAAAGTACACTAAATGATAACAATAGTTTTCAGTGGGAGTTAAAATTACAAAACTTCTTGTTCTTGGGATTTTTCTGTATTTCCAATTGTGTGACATAATAGTATTATTAATGAGAGACTCTCTCTGAGCTTGCATTTTATCCATATGCCTAATCATCAGATGGAAGTTATAACATTTATTAAATGGTCAAGGGCAGATTCTGAAGAAGGAGAAGGGGAGGGAAAGAAAGGGGAGAAGGGGAGGGGAAGAAGAAGAAAAAAGGAGAGGAGGAGGAGGGGGAGGAGGAGGAAACAGAAAAGAAGAAGAAGGAGAAGGAGGAGGAAGAAGAAGGAGGAGGAGGAGGAGGAGGAAGAATAAGAAAGAAGAAATAGGAGAAGGAGGAGAAGAAGGAGGAGGAGGAGGAGGTGAAGAAGAAGGAGAAGAGGAGGAGAAGAAGGAGGAGAAGGAGGAGGAGGAGGAGGAGGAGGAGGAGGAGGAGGAGGAGAAGAAGAAGAAGAAGAAGAAGAAGAAGAAGAAGAAGAAGAAGAAGAAGAAGAAGAAGAAGAAGAAGAAGAGAGGAGGAGGAAAAGAAAGAGGAGGAGGAAGGAAGGAAAAGAAGATTTCATTTTTAGAAAATGAAGCATGTATCCTTTTTTCAGGATTTAGTGTGATATTTTGTTATCTATATCAGAGTGAGGAATTATTTTTATCTAAGTCTGCAAGAATTATATTCTTAAAATCTACTTGTGTCTGTCACTTTAAACATCTGGAGTCTTGGGCATTTTCAGTGTTAGGAGCCAAAAATGACCTAGTAATCACTTGATTCCAAATTCCTCATATTAGAAAGCAAACTAAGAATTTCCATGAAATGACCAAGGTCACTTGAGAGACAAAACCATAAGTTTCTTAATTCAAATATTTATGTTCATATATATATATATATTCATCCAATCGAGTTGTTTCTGTGCCACTGGTGGGCAGTAAACGAGTGAAGAGCAGCAAATAAGAGCTGCCATTATATGGTTCCCTTCCGGTCCAATGCACTCCAAGCTATATTGTAACCCCCCACACACACTCATTACTTGGCTGTATGTTAAGAATTCTCAAAACACTGTCAAGATAAGCTATTTTTTAAATCTCAACTTCATCTCTGCCCCTGTCATAAAAGAAAAAAAAAACCTTAGGGGCACACTAATGAGGAAGAAAACATGAAGAGCTCAAGGTAGATCTGTCCTTGTAAAAAATGTCCTATGTAAAAATCTCTGGCTGCTTATTCTTATTTAATATGTTTTTCTCTTTTGAGCAAAACTCATTAAGAGTATGTTTACTTTCATGAAAAGCATTCCAATAAGAAATAGCTAACAACACACACACACACACACACACACACACACACACAAATTGTCTCAAAACAAAATATAAAAGGATTTATTCCTCCATGGAAAAGTTGTAGCTAAAAAAAACAAAAAAGAAGAAAGAAAGAGAGAAAGAGAGAGGGGGGAGAAAGAAAGAAGGAAAGAAAAGTAAGGGAAAAATCACTTCTGATTTCTATGAAGCAACAAAGCTTTCAGCTTTTCCTTTCATCTGGAATATCACAAAAATAGTAAAAGCCAACAAAGGCCATTATTCTTGCTAACAATCTTTAACCCCTGCTAGCAGGAGACTTCCAGATAAATAAGTCAATGAACTAGAACTTCCAAATGTAACCACCAACCTAATTAGTAATGAGACAGGACATGAAAAAAAGCTCCTATTTATACAGATGTGGTCTATAATGACATAAAATTTTAATTCTGTCGTAAACTTTAATACAATATTTTAAATATGAGTGAGTTAATCACCCTCAAAAGTAAATTTACTTAGCTATGTTTAAAAAACAAGCCTTATTAGTATTCTCTAGCATTCATATATTCCCCTTTGAGGGTTTACAGGATTGTCTCTGGCTTTAGTGATAAAAATCAGTCAAACTGATACATATTCATCGAGTAGCTTCTCTAAGCAGATTGATGGTGCCTGTCTAGGTTCTATCATCAAGGGGAGTGAGAACACAAGCAAATCAGAGCCTGGTTGGGTGCCAAGCTAGAAAATGAGTTAGTTGTATTTAAATCATTACTAAGGCTTCTTCCAGTTCTAACAAAACATGATTCTACACTTCTAAAAATTCTGAAAAGCACCAGAAATTGATGCACATGCTGTAACAGAATATAGAATATAGAATAGAATACCGGGAAGGAGGAAAAATAAGATGATTGAGAGGAGGTGGGGGGATGAAATGGGGAAAAAAAACATGAGAAGGGCTATCCATGTTTGAGAAGTAATGTACCTACAACTTGATGAATGTAACTATAACCCCTCCATACATTATTCCCACAATAAAAAAAATTAAAAAAGAATATCCTCCCCTCACAGGCAAAGAAACGCCTTGCTAAAAGGTAAACATTACCAGCTAACACCATTTTAGAAGTCAGCTTCAGCCAGTTTCTAGGATGAGCAGCTGCTGAGATGAAAAGGATTAAAACAGGCATTATAAATCAAATGTCAGACAGAAGTATAAATAAATGGGGAAAGCTAGTGTGGAAAAAAAAATAGAGAACTGTGTTTCAGTTCCAGCTGATTTCTGTCTTTTAAGGACATAGGCCAAGGGTAGCCTGCCTTCAATTTTTTCCAAAATCAAAATTCTAAAAATGCTTCATGTCTAAATATCCAGTCAAAATATTTTAAGACACTCTGCAAGGGAAATATGTCTCCTTAATAGATACTTCTATTATATATGTTTATGATATACACATATCATATCTATGCTATGCACTCTCTTTTCCCTCCTCTCTCTATAAATAGGATACCAAATCTGCCCTATGATGTAGCATGGTGTACAGTGTATTACTTAATTTCACCTATCTGTGATCAAAATTCCTGACATAAACAACTTAAGAGAGAGGAGTTATGTTGGCTCAGAGATTCAGAGGGTTCCCTCCATCAGTTTGGGAAGGGCATAGTGGAGCAGAGCAGTTCACATTATGGCAGTTAGGAAACAGAAAAAGGGACATACATGGAGGGGTTAGGAAAAGACATAATTCTCAAGGACATGCGCCCTACATCACTTCCTACCTTTTACCACCTCACATATGCAGAAAGATCAATATCCCTTGTGACCCCAATCAGATCCTATATCCTACTTCTACTAGGATAGATTCATTCTCTGAAGACTACGTGCCTGCCAAATAAGAGAGGCTGACATTTTACACCTATTGAGAGTTTTGAGCCAGATTGCAATCTTGAGTGTCCCATTATAATATCAAGACTTCAAAGTCTTGGCGTGTTCCACTACAGTATTAAGTCTCCATCAAGCTTCCACCAGGCAGGATACAAACCTAGGACTATGTGGTAGCTTAAGGTATAAGAGAAACATTATGAGAAATGTGAAGCTACCTGACTCAAAGTTATCTTTAGCCTCCTATCATGTTGCACCAGTTCACCAAACTTCACAATCCATGTAAAAACCTGAGAGATCACTCTCTATATCTTTAACATTCTGTTAGAATCCCACTGGGCCCTAGTATCATGGTTGTTGCAGCTTAAAGGTTACCAGTGTATTCTAAATACTAAACCTAACACTCCTGGACAAAACTGGCCTAACATCAATCAGTCCTAAACTGTGATTTAGCACCAGATTCTGCCATTACTGTCACTGATGCACAGAATTTTCTGGTATGCCTCTTATTCAGAAAGCTATTCCCTGTGAAAATGTTGGTATTCAGAATGATACTCCCTGTGAAAGCAAGGCATGGAAATTAGAAGTGGAAAACAATAACAAGGGATTAGAGATCCTTTAGAGGATTGCAAAAGGGTGGTGAAAGACAAGCCAAGTCTACTTCTTCAAGGGAAGGCTGCCAATCTACTAGATATTGGACTATAGCCCAGACTTAATAAGAAAAAGCCTTACAGGTGACTTGGTATCTTTTTTTTCTTTTCCTAGCATGTATAGGTCTAGAAGTCTGCTAAAATTTTACACAATTTTGGATGTGTGTGCATCTTTTCTTAAAACTATAAATATCTGAGACTCTCAAGAAGATTTCCCCTTGACAATGCAAGAATTGTTATTTTCTGTTAGAACCGTTCTAATTCAAGACTATGACTTCTCAATTACTTATATGTTAATGCTCTTTATCACTAAATCCTATTCAATTTCTGAGTTGCCTTCTAACAATAAAATTAGTTATGCTCATCACAGTAGGATATAAAATAGCTCTAAGTTCACAAACTTGAGAGATTAATAACTACTAACCTTGCTTCACTGTTAGCCTCTGCTGAATGTCTATCCTCAAAGGATTGCTATACATTCCCCACATAAGCATGGATGATTTCTTTTGGGCTTTTGTTTGTTTGTTTTGCTCTTCCAGTCTTTTGAAATCTGCATGGGAAAGAGCTGACCTTATTCTTTCTGAGAAAGGCAGCTATTGGGCTGAGGGCAGTCTTATTAAATTAACTCTATCCAGTTCTATTACAATAAAGTCTCATATAGGTTATAGAATGTCCTTATCAGTGAGGAAAGACAAGGTTGAGTCCAGCAGGTATTATCAGAGGTCAGATAAGAGAGAGCAGCTCCTGAGGAGAGTTCAAAATATGCCCATGAAGCCACTTAGATAATGGATTTGCTCACCTATGGGATCCCTCTCCATCCCTTTAAAATTCCATGATTCTAGGCTAAATATACTGGATTTTTGACTACAGTTACATGGCACAGCTACAGGGCCCTATAGCTGTTGATTCATTTTGACTGTTCTGCCTTCAGAAGATTTTTCTAAAGGTCATGCTCAGAGGCACAGCATTCCCTTCCCACTGAGGGTTCTGATTACACCATACACAAGATTTTATAAAGACAGCTGACACAACTCGCAGTTGAATCCTTCCTTCTGTTTATTTCCAGAAGAGATTTTCCATAGACAGCTGCCACACCAGGTTCCCATCAGAATGTCATGCCAACCTTTCTTCAATCAGCTTTCCACCCATGTCTTTACCCTGGGCCCAGGGACGATTTAAACAGGTCTAGTAGGCTAGAGAAAGCAGGCCTGAAGCCACTTAGGGAATCAGGGCCCTGGCCACCCTTTGGGTCAAAACAGAAGCCATTTGCCATTTGCAGACATTTATAGGCTCGAATTCTGGATCAGCCTTTTTTTTTGTCATGCACTACCAAGCAAGTGCCTTAATGTCTCTCAGCCCCAGGCTCCTCCACCTAATAAGACTATGAGTGATCAGTGGAGCACGTGGAGAAGATGAAGCGAGCCCACAGGAGAAAGGCAGCTCACTATTTATCTTTATCACAGTAGGACACAGAACCCCCTGTGCCATGGAATGAATGAAATCAGAACTTTTCTCCAAAGGCAGAACCCATCTTCAATCCACTCCCAGCCTTAAGGCTTATGCTCTTCAAGTCAAAAACAAAAGAAAGTAGGTCATTAGCATTTCTCTTCAAATGAGATGATTTAAGAAGTGTCTCTGATTGCAAGAAATGCCAACAACAATAACAACAACAACCAAAGATCAGAAAGCCCTGAATCTTATGGGAAATAGTAAGCACACAGGATGACTTTTCTAAGAAACAAAGACCAGGCACAGTGAAGCTTCTGGCAACAAAGAGCCCACCTTGGTTGAAGTCGTACTGCTTCTTGGCACCTGAAGGTGTTGTTTTGTGGACTCTCCTGAGCTGGTGTTCCCACTCTAACCTGGCACTCCGTCTGGCTGGGGACCACATGGTCTGTCTCCTGCAAGAACACAGAGTAGATGAGCTGTCAGCAGCAACCAGTGCCCCAGCATTCTGCAGCTACAGGTGGTCTCAGCGCAGCAACACCTAACATATTCTCCTGATTGTAGTGTAGAAAGGGAGCCTGCAACTTAAATATCACCTTTCTGTCCATCAGGATCTATAAGCTTACAGAGAAAAATCCCATGATGAAACATAGGTGATAGACACACAATGAGAATTTCGCAGATGCTAAAAATAATGTTATAGGAAGCAGTTTAAAGAAGATATATTGTAAATAGAATAGACAGTACAATATTGATAGCATAGGCTAATTTTTGCAAAACAAACATGTGCGTATTCATACATACACAGATTAGAATAAGTTGAGTCAAAAATCTTAACAATGATATCATGAAATTTAAGATAGTCTGTAAAGTAAGGAATAAGCCATTTAACAAATTCTGACTTCCAGGTGTGCTTGCCATCTCTTTACTGCCACATATGGAACAAATAAATGCAACTGGCTGCAAATGTCCCCAAATAAACCCCAGCACTGAGCATCCATGAGGCAATCTACTCAATAACATTGACAAATCTCCAGAATGTTAACCTCCGGAGTATAACACAAACACACCCAAGCTTACACTAATCTGGATTCAAAACAAAGTCATTCACGAAAATGAAAGATTTAGAGATAGCCAGCCAGAGTTACTCTGATCTTGGAGCTAAAACAAAGCTCTAATAACTTCTCCTTAGTGTAAAATTGTTTCTCTTTACCTGATCTATGAGATGCTAAAATGAAAATCCAAAAGCAGTTCAGCAAATCCACATGGCTACCATACAGAGTCAAAAGTATTTATGTAACACAGGGATTTGGGAGCTGTGCAATGTACTGTGGAAAAGATAAAGACTCGGCCTCTGAGAGGGGTATGGATTGAAGTTGGTACAATACCAATATGTCAAATGACATATTGGTAAGTCATTTTGTTAAAATGCCAGACTAACTTAATGATATGACAAATAACCTATATGTCATGCAGTCATGACTTGTGTCTAAAGCAAATACTGTATAAATAACATAAAAGAGACAGAATAGGAATGATGAAGAGTTGGGAAGAACTATGAATTAAGTATATTAAGAAACATTTTCAATTCTTCTAAACTTCCAACTTCAAGCAAGTAGAAATTACATATGGAAAGTTCCAGTAGTATGCATTAGCTTTCCAGATTTAGTAGCTGCTTGAGCAAAGTTCTATAGCTACCTACTGACCAAGTTTCCCCACGCAATGGTTTTCAAATAAGACAGTTGAGTTTACTACATGCTTGAATCTGTTTTCTTGACTTTAAAATGGGGATAAGACATCAAGTCTCATAAGGCTGTTAAACAATATGCTCTTGGAACCTCTTTTAGTACTTTCAGTGAGAAATAATTGATAATTATAATATTCCTATTACAAAAATTCATTTAAATTTTGATTCTGAAATTAGCACTATGGAAATCTCAGGAGAACTAACCCTAAGGATCTTTTTTCAGCAAAAGAAAACCTATTTTGTTGAGAAATCTTTATCTTAGGTCTCTTTACTAACATGAATATTTTAAACATATTTGAAGCCTTAATATGAATATGCCTCAAGAAATATCCCTTCTTAATCTCTAAATACTTTAAATTCCCAAATTTTCATTTCCTGAAAAGTTTTTCTTTGGAGGTAAAATGAGCTTTTTCCCCCCAAATACAGAATTTTATTTAATTTTTTTTCAATTGCCAACAGGTTTAGAAGAGTTGGGCTGTATGCTGCTGGACTCTTAGCTCTTTAGAGATCTGTGAGAGGGACTCTGGTGAAAGTGTTTCTTTGATGTACTCTAGTGGTCTATCTCAAAACATTGAAAGAGACTGTGAGGAATACTTGAGAATAGCTGACAATCAAGTCATGGAAATGGAGGAAGGAAAAGTAAGGGCTCTAGTCTGAATATTGACCAGCATGGCAGTTTCTAGTGTGAAATAATATGTATGCTATTAGTAATTGGCTGCCCTTTCCAACTCTAAAAAGTTAAATCATGCCCCAAATTCTAATTTCCAATCCCCCCAATCTCAGATCAGAAATTCAAAGGTAGCCTTTTTCAGATAATACCAAATGGGCTCTTTCTTTAAAACTCACAATAAGCCTGGAAAATCTTTTCTTTATAAGAAAAATGAATATTTTTCTACATTGTTTATTTTATTTCTTTATCTCTTAAAGAAAATAATTTGTATGGGCCTACAGCCCCAACAAAGCTCCACAGGGGAATCAATAAGCCTGCGATGGTTCTAAAGTACAGCTCTAAGTCTTCTGGATGAGGACCCTGACATAATGGATCAGAAATAAGACTTCCTCTCTGCGTCCTAAGTTCCTGACCCATAGAAGCCATGATAGGTGCTAAGTAATTATTATTACTTAGGTTTGGGGTTAGTGGTTACAGCCATACAAAAGTAAAACTACTTAAACACAAGAAAGTAACAGCTTTCCAGTATGGCAGTTCCTCAAAAGACTAAACATAGAGCTCCCCTATGACCCAGCAATTCCACTACTTGGCATTTACCCAATCATCCAGAAACAAGGACATACTAAATCCACCAGCACAACAATGTTCACTGCAGCACTATTTACCATAGCAAAGATATGGAACCAACCTAGATGTCCCTCAGTTGATGAGTGGATCAACAAGATGTGGTATTTGTACACAATGGAATTCTATGCTGCTGTCAGAAAGAATGACATTGCCCCATTTGTAAGGAAATGGAAAGACTTAGAAAAAATCATATTAAGTGAAGTAAGCCAGACTCAAAGGAACTTAGGCTCAATGGTTTTCCTCATTTGTCATAATCAGTAGAAACCTTGGGCTCTCCTAGCAGAGATTTGCAATAGAGCAAAACCTTGATACAAAAGGCCATATAGTAGGTCGCTGAATGAAAGAATCTCTAGGATATAGAAACATAAGCCATATAATGAATGATTGTTGTTCTTAAGGTACTCAGTTATCTCTCATCTCTTTTGCTATCCCTTGGTTATCTCATATTGTTACAGTATCTCACTTTGTTACCTGATATATTGGATATATTTGTATTTGGTTATTTGAAATTGGATAGTGAATGGGGGAAACTAAGATGAGCGGTGGGGGTAGGGGGGAGGGAAATGGGGACCAAGACATGTGAAAGGGTATCAATGTGTGGGAATTAATTCACCATCTATCTGGCAAATATCATGTAACCCTTCTATTAATTACAATAAAAATATATGAAAAAAAGAAAATAACAGCTTTCTAGGAGAAAACATTAAATGCATTCAACAATTGTAAGCTACATTTGGATCTAAAAAGATGTGTGAATGATGCCATTCCTGGTAGAACCTGAAGGGTGAATGACAAGAAGACTTATCAGAGAGAGAAACTCAGAATCAAATTAAAACAAAGATGCAAGCTTTGATCAATTGGTTCTCCTCAATGACAAAAATGTAATGAGGAAAAATGAGAGATGACTTACTTAGGTCAGAAAGATGATCTTTCATGCAAGAGAGGCTTTCCTGAAAATCAAAACATTGGGGACATTTATATACATTAAGTCTATGCTCATGTCTAAAGGGTCTTGTGAACAGATGCAGCAGCAAACCCAAGTTTACTAGAGAACTGCCAGCTAGCCCATGCAAAGTAGCACAAACAGTCATAGGTAACAAAACGTTAACAATTGAGCTTGATAGTGCTCAAGTGTAAAATCCACAGAAAATATGGTTTTTCAGTGGTGGTGGTTTTTGTTTCTCTTGTATTGTATGTGGATATAGTATTGAAATGAATGAAATACATGAAGAAACTAAAGTTTCATTTTCTTATGCTTAGATGCGTGGAGAAAGGAGAAGGATTTACCAGATGAGAGAGATGTGCTTGCTCTGACCTTTGAACCACACTGACACTCCTTGAGCTACTGGGGTTTCCTAGACTTGAATCTCGTAACTCTTAACTTTCAGGAATTGATCATCTTGGCGGCTTTATGAGCTTGCTAGTTTTCTGACTATATTTATTCATCATCATGGTATCCTTTCAAGTGTTGTATTCTGCTTTCCTCATTCCTTTCCTCAGGTAGCTTGCACTCTATAAATGGTGATGCACAGTGGTGCTAGTGGAGAGTGACACAGACCAATAACTGGCAATTATAGTATATAGTATGGTATGATCGGGGTACAGTGGAATAAAACACACAGGAATGACACTAAGCCCAGTTCTTGGGAAAAGTACTATCAAAGTGGCTGAAGGGATGGAGACATATCAACTGGAAGAGCCAGAGAAATGGGGAGAAAGAATGCTCCAAGAAAACTTCTTTTAATGTAAGAACATGGTGTGTTCAAGGAATTTGAAGTGGACACGAGGACCAATAAGGTAAACAGGGCAGATGACAGGAAGCACAAACTTTGTAAATATGAAGCCTGCTAAATCTTGAGACATTCGGGGGCTTTGTTCTGAAGTCAACACCAAGTTTCTGAATAATGTTTGGGTTTGCACAGAATCCAAATCATTTCAAGTTTGTGTGGCAAAAGGAAAAGAAGGTGGGGTGAAAGAATGGAGGATAGTTAGATAATTACAGTACCCTGAATAAGAGGGCACTTGGATTACCCAAGTCCATATGGAAAAAAAAATAATTGGTTTGAAAGATAAAATAAAAGTTGGTGGGGGGAGAAAATGTGTGTCGTGATTGACAGCATGTGATTAAAGAAAAAAGAGGAAGGACAGTAGATAATGATACATCTCTTAGTTTGGTAAATGGGATGAACTTATTGTTGCTTCCTGAGGCAGAGGTAAGACATAAAGTAGAGGGACAGTTGAGTCTGACTGAAGTACCCACAAGGCATCTAATTGGCAATTATAAGTAGATAAGCCGGCATCTCAGAGGTAAACTGGAAGGTGGGCTTACATATTGAGGAATGAGTATGAGAGAGAGAAAAACCACAGTGGGATAAGACTAGTCAGAATGTTCAGAGTGGGAATAGAAAACCTGAGAGAATGCCCAGGAGAAACCTCTGACAAATCCCAGCATGTATGGGATGCATAATGTGCTGTTATATTAAAAATAAGACTATAAAAATATTCCTAGGATTTAGTATGTCCTCCTTTCTGGATGATTGGGTAAATGCCAAGTAGTGGAATTGCTGACCATAGGGGAACTCTATGTTTAGTCTTTTGAGGAACTGCCATACTGCTTTCCATAGTGGTTGAACGAGTTTTCACTCCCACCAACAGCGTAGTAGTGATCCCTCCTGGCCACATCCCCACCAACATTTGCTGTTATTAGATTTCTTGATCCTGGCCATTCTAACTGGAGTGAAGTAGAATCTTAGAATTGTTTTGATTTGCATTTCTTTTATGGCCAGAGATGTTGAGCATTTCTTCAACAATGTTCATTGCAGCACTATTTACCATAGCAAAGATATGGAACCAACCCAGATGTTCCTCAGTTGATCAGTGGATCAACAACATGTGGTATTTATATACAATGGAATTCTATACTGCTTTCAGAAAGAATTTCATCACCCCATTTGTAAGGAAATGGAAAGACTTAGAAAAAAATCATATTAAGTGAAGCAAGCCAGACTCAAAGGAACATAGGCTTAATGGTTTCCCACATTTGTCATAATCAGTAGGAACCTTGGGCTCTCCTAACAGAGATTTATAATAGAGCAAAACCTAGATACATAGGCCATATAGTATGACACTAAATGAATGGACCTCCAGGATATAGAAACAAAAGCCATATTAGTGAGTGATTGTTGTCCTTAATGTACTATGTTATCTCTCCTTTCTTTTTCTGTCCCTTGGTTAGCTCATACTGTTACAGCATTTTACCTTGTTATCTGATATATTGTATGTATGCATATTTGGTTATTTGAAATCGGATAGGGAAGGGAGGAAAACAAGATGAGGGGCGGGGGTAGGAGAAGGGAAATGGGGACCAAGACATGAGAAATGGTATCAATGTATGTGAAGTAATGCACTTTCTATCTGGTGGATATAATGTAACCTTTCTATTAAATACAATAAAAATATATGAAAAAAATTCCTAGGAATATCCCTTAGAGAAAGACAGAAAGGTAGACCAAAGGTGTGTGTGTGTGTGTGTGTGTGTGTGTGTGTGTGTTTGTGTGTGTGTGTGTGCAAAAGAGAAAGAATGTGGGAAGAGAGAAAAATAGGTGAAGGGGATATAGATATAGGTATAACAATGTACTTACATTTTTATGGAGAATTCATTGATTTATCAATTACTCAGGTGCTTAAATTGTTTTATAAGTATGTGTTACTTTTACAATTCAAATTAAAAGTATTTACTTTTTTAGTCAAGTAAAACAATGCATGCAGGAGACTGAGGCAGAAGATCATAAATTCAAGGTTGTATAGAAAGATTATATCCCAAAACAAAAATTAAGAAAACAAACAACAAAGATTTTAGAAGTTAAGAGACAGGCAAATGGGAGATACTCAAAAATGGTTATGGGAAGTCAAAACAATGTTAGGTTATCATGAGGATTCAAGAACAAAGGTTATTTCCTGAACCTTTGTCTCACATTTCAGTAGAATGCTAGATAATTTAATCCCATAATGCAAGTTAAAAAAAAGCAGATATTAGTAAAAGTACACTCAATACTATAATTTCTGTCTTAAGATACTACAAATAATGTTTTGAAAGACAAGGTTTATTTTTAGTCTTTCATACTTTTTAAAATGTAGTTGATTTTCATAAGCAAGGAATCAAAACTCTTTTAGCTGAAAAAGCAAATGGTTTTTTGATATGAAATCTCTACCTTGCCATTTGGGGATAATTATTAAACTTAGTTATTATTTACTTTTAAAGATCTCTTGAATTTCATTTCACAAGTTCTTTTTTTAATTAAGTTTAGAAAGAATCAAATTATTCTATTCACAAAGCATTCAAGAGAAAAATTCACAAAAAGACCCATTAGTCAAGCTTCCCCATTAAGACCAAGGAAACTCCAGGGAGTCTAGGAATCAGAAAAAACTTCTGCAATCCAGGTCAAGGGGCAGGAAATTCCAATTCTACTTATGGATAAAATCTATGGTTCTGTGGTGGTTACTTATTCAAATATTTTCTGAATGCTTCCTGCTCTGTCAGGGATAATTATAGCTTAGACTACAGTAGCAAGTGAAGCAGATAAAACAGGAATCAACAACCCTCCCTCCTGCAACCACATACAAAAACCCTAGGTTTTTGTACAATCTGGGTAATTTATCCATCTTTCCTAACTTTTATAAAGAATAATGAACCTAAGAGCACCGGGAAATACAAAATATCTCGTAAGGAGAATCTGCATCATTCCTCTATTCACATTCTTTGCTTCTCAATGCAGTTTGCTTATTTACACAAGTGTGTCTCTTTCCCATCATATTCATTTTCTCACAGGTCCTAGACAGTCTACCTCACTCCCCACCATCACCCATGACTTGAGGCCATATCAGTCTGTGTTTGTCCACCAAGACTCTCTTCTAATGAGATATTTGATTCTGTAGTGTTTAATTCTGTGCTGCCTCATTGTATAGAATAAGCAGTATGTGAGTGATGGGAGTATATCTATACTAAAAAATGTGCTGTCTAAAGCAGAATTCCGTCCTGCATTTCTTTCACACTCTCAAGAGTGCTTCAACACTATGCAAAACATTTGACAATTCAGTCCATCCCAAGATGTTCACCATTGTCATTTATGCATTTGGGAAACATATCTGCCCCCTCTCTCCCTGTCCATCTCTCTCTCTCTCTCTCTCTCCTCTCTCTCTCTCTCTCCTCGCTCTCTCTCTCTCTCTCTCTCTCTCTCTCTCTCTCTCTCTCTCTCTCTCTCTCTCTCTCTCTCTCTCCCCATCTCTCTGTCTGTCTATCTCTCTCTGTCTCTCTGTCTCTGTTTCTCTGTCTCTCTGTCTGACTCTCTGTCTCTCTCTGTCTGTCTGTCTCTCTCTCTGTTTCTCTCTCTCTCTCTCCCTCTCTCAGTCATACACACACATACACACACACACACACACACACACACACACACACACACACGTTCTATGACATTAAAAACTCAAAATATTGGGGCACATTTAAAGGAAAGGCTATTGAAATATTTCTGGAAATTGGAACTACTGATCGTTTTCACTTACTCTGTAACTGGAATAAAACTAGGGAAATTTGGCCTAAGGAAGGGCCTTCAGCAGCTGTTTTCCTGAATAAATAAGAAACTGCCAAACAGTAACAGTCATCTGCATTGGCAGGATATAAACTTTTCAGACAGCATTCGCATCCATTAGCATAACTTCTCAATTATGTTTTGCAATGAGAGCATTTAGGTATGTGGAAAGTATCAGCTTTGAATGCTGCTTCTGTGTATGTTATTATTATGCCTGTTTTTCACAGATGATGGTCATGTAAAATTTAAGCCAGATATTTTTCTTAGAATTTCAGTCTAACAGCTTTAGATGTTCTTACATAACACTGAACTCCATCCAAATGCTGAACAAAACAAGACATTAGGCAAGGATATCTCACAGCTCTCAACCCTGGGCTATAAACAAGTTCCTGTATCAAGGGACATGTTTTTCTTCCTTCCTTCCCATTGAACTCGCCATCGAGGATTTTAAGGCAAGCCTTACTGTTGTCACAAACATAGAATGGTTCCCATAAAATAAAGGCATGCCATTTAAACGATTTGGGGATGCATTTGATCGTCCTGACTTCACAAGACATGCTAAGTTTCCTTTGTTTCTCTCTTCTGAGTGAGTTACAGAAGATCCAGGAAGAAAGAGGGAAAATAATATTATCTCAGAAATCAGAAAGGCTTAGATAGATTCCAGTTTTACTATACAGGGATCATCTCTCATCTTTGCCAAAGCTGCACAAACAGCTCTGAGTCTGATCTTCCAATAAAAGTCACTAGAACCATTTATCTCTCCGTCTTCTACCAGACTGCTAGTTGTTCATTGACTGTTCAACAAAAGGGTACATATGTAGAGGCTTGGGAGGGGCTATGGACTTTTAAAGGGTGGAGACTCCTGGGAAACTCTCAGTCACTAAGTGCATGTCCCCAAAAGGAATTGTGGAGCCACATCTGCTCTTTCTCTGCTCTGCCTTAAGGTATAACAGTGTTCTCCTATATGTGCTCTAGTTATGACATGCCAACATCCACTGACATTACCACGGGTCAGAATTATCCGTGTCCTTCAGCCTCAGTTTGGGACTTTCAATTTCCAAAATGAAGGCCTAAATAAACCTCTCTTTGCTTCAAAATTTAGCCTGTGTCCAATATTTTGTTACAATTATAGAATACTAATGCAGACACTTTAGCCACAAGTAGAAGATCTAGAGCTTTTACTTTGAAGGAGCTTTCCTTTTATATCACAGGATCAGATGATGTATTTGAATAGAACTGAACATTCCAAGTTTAAAAAAAAAACTTGAAAAAATACTAGGAAAATACTAGGAAAGATTTCCAAAGGACCTATTAGATCAGAATATTAACAATTCATTGTAAGTAACTTTTTACTTGAAAACCAAGCAGTTATCTGGAAGAAAAAGAACTTAGCACCCAGAATGATATTTGGAGCTGGGCTGAAAATAGAAGCAACCACATCTCAAACTAAAGGGCTACATAACCCATGCTCCAAACAAATTCCCATGAAACTTTGTTGATACAGAAGCCCAGAGGGAGACCAGATTCTACCAAATAAATGACATTGAGAATCACTAATGAAAGCCACCAGGAGACGTTCTGAAATGAGGTCACATCATTCCCGTGAGTGAACGCACCTATCAGTGCAGGCTGTGAAGGTGAGGAGATGCTTCACACGGATGCATGCTGCAGTAAAGACTCCCCAAGGGTCAGTCTCACAGGAATCACCTCCCCAGTGTCACATGAGACACTGAGGAACTATCTATTGGGTTATTAATATGCCATAATTCCCTAGGACATCAAATTTAATTTGAGAGGTCCCCCCACTCCATTAAAACATATATTGTTAAACTCCATCATTCTCAATGACCCATATGTACCAGTTAGGGCTCCTAGCTTCTAATGAGAACAAACTAAATAACTTAAGTGAATAACTTTATTGGGAAACTTATGAAGTATGAAAGAACTAGCCTTGTACTTAGAACTAAACCAACCCAGACACTTCTGTTATGCAGGAGCACACTTTTTCCATGCTACTAATCCAAAGATGGTCCTGTTATTATTTTATTTATTTCTTTAAGAGTTTCTCAAGCTATTATGACATTAGTTGTATGGATCACCCTGATTTCAATGATAGTAAAATATTGGGAATGTATGAGCCTAGGATGGAGGAAAAAGTTAATTCTGCAGTATGCAATGCTCACAACACACACTAGCCAGTGAGTGTACATCGCCATCAGTGCACATAGCTTGATATCATTTCTTGCAGCATCAGCTCCCATCCCTGGAGCTAGCACTTTGGACTATATGATCTCCAGATGCAGCAGCTGCATCTGATAAGCAGGGCCCAGGTTGTCCCTGTGTCTTACTTGATAGGAGGCATGAAGAAGACTTAGCAGCTTCCACAGTGGGAAAACAAAAGAAAAGAAAAAAGGACTCTGCTTTTTATTCCCCTGCCTATAAATTCTGTAAGCATAAAATGGAGCTGAGGTGGTCGTCAGGCAAAGCAGAATGACAAATACCCTTGACAGAGAAAGTTCAAAGGAATTCCCTCTTATGTAAATTCCGACTCATCGGCTACAAAAACCTAGAAAACATATTTTGAAAAGAACCATAACAAGGAATTTTCTCTGGATTGACTCCAAGGCCCTCGCAATCAAGCCACTGCAACTGTTCCAATCCAGCTTCCTTACAACATCCTTTCCACATCTCAAAGTCTAGGCATGACAAATTGGGTGGTAGCTTTGGATTGCAGTTATTCCTGTGTCTTCATTTACAGTGTACTCCCTGCACTTTGGAAAACTCCCTTCCTGCCATTTTCTCTTCTTACATAACTCTCATTGCACAACTTGGATCAAAAAATCACCTTCTCTTGTGTAAACATTTCCGCCTAACCCCATCTCTATGAGCCTTTATCATTGAAGGAAGCTTCCATTTTAATGGAAGAAGAAGAAGAAGAGGAAGAAGAGAAGAAGAGGAAGAAGAGAAGAAGAGGAAGAAGAAGAAGAAGAAGAAGAAGAAGAAGAAGAAGAAGAAGAAGAAGAAGAAGAGGAGGAGGAGGAGGAGGAGGAGGAGGAGGAGGAGGAGGAGGAGGAGGAGGAGGAGGAGGAGGAGGAGGAGAAGCAGCAACAGCTGCTGGTAAGCCAAGGGAAAGTTGCATTTTAACAGACAAAATGGATTTAAAAGCTTTGTTCTCTCATACAGAAAATGGAAGACATTGGCATTGTTAGACATTGTCACTGTCTGCTGCCGAGTGAAGCTGGAGTAGAATGCTGTTTACTGGCAGGCTTGGAGAAGCATGGACTCTGTTACCTGACTAATGTTACGGGTGAGTATATAAACAGATGGGATGAGTATTGGACGCCAGCACTATTGAATAACCACTCTTTTCATAAGAGGCAAGGAAATTTGCATTCTCATTTTGCCATAGTAACACCATACATATTACAATATAATAACCATCTGACCCAGTTAATATATTCTAACATTTTTAAGTTCTTACCATGTTTCAGGTATTACAGCAAATACTTTAGGAGGATTATCTCATATAATCCTTCACACAAACTTACAAGTGGGTATGATTATCCCTCATTTTACAGCTGGGTTCCCTTGGCTGCTTCACTGGAATTCAAGTAAATACAAACACAAAGAGTGCTCTCTTACCAGCCCCTGATCAGGACTCCACTGACCATTGCTATCCATGTCTCCTAGGTGATAAAAAAAAAAAAAAAAAAAAAAAAAACCTGATCAACCACAAGCACCAGCCACACTGACTGTGGTTCAGGGATTCTCATGCAGACACAACCTCAAATGAGGAAGTCATGGGTTTTCGTATGGTCATTTGAATCCTCACTGAATGCCAATGGACTCTTCCTCGTGTCATTCAGTCATGGCTCAAGAAATCATAAAATTAATACCCAGAAAAATATGTCATCTGCTTCTGTGGTTTTAAAGAAAGCTAGGTCTTAATATCATATAGTCCATTTTTGATGCTACTATTAGGCTTCAATGGCTAATTATCAACCTGCCTTAGCTTCTCCAAGGCAGCAAGCTTCCAAGAGCTGAAAAACAAACAGAAACACCCACTGTATTATCCAGGAAGCCAATTCTGAGGCTATTTTCTGCTCCTTGCACATATCCAAACAGGATGTTGCTACCTTAAAGAAAAATATTACCATTGTGCTCTCCAAATCCATCACATCTGAAATGTACCAAATCACAACACTTCCTCAAACATGTGCTGCAGTGTTCCCTACTGTATCTTTTCTACACTTATATCCCCTCAACAAATACAACGAAGTCTACCTGTAATGTATTCTTCTACTAAAAATTATGCATTCTTGGGGCCTGGAGTTTGGCCTGGTAGTAAGAGTGCTTGCCTAGCATGCAGAAACACCCGGTACCCAGTACGATTCCTCGGTACCACAAACATACAAAATGCTGAAATTGGTACTGTGGCTCAAATGGTAACGTGAGAAAACCCAAAGACAAAGCTCAGGTCCTTAGTTCAAGCCCCCAGACTGGAAACAAAATTATGCATTCTTCTCTCCTAAAACTGAGAGGTGCTGAACAGATGGTCCAATTCCTCTTGCTCCAGAATCTGGACAGGCTCTATCTTCCAAGGTCTATGGCACATTCAAAATCTGGGATAATTATATGTTATGTGTGTTGTGGGATCCACATGCTTCATCTACTCTCTAAATCAGTGAGACACATAAATCAATTTTACACAATCATAAACAATTAAAAGACAAGTAATACCTAGTAACATCATTAAGACATTATTAAATTTATATGGCTACAGCAAAGAACTTAATTTTCCATGCCTCTATTTCATCAGCTGGAAGATCCTATGAGAACCAGCACCTCACAGAGTGGTTGAGATAATTAAACAAAATGTTATAAATGAAACACTCAGGACAAATAATTCTTCTTAATTATTATAGCTTGCTGGGTCTGAGCTAGAATATCAAAGCTAGAACCTGAAAAAATATGGAAAAGGAAAGAACACTGGGAGAAATCATTTTGCTTTAAAGAGAAAAGTCTGTGGGTCATCTACCGGAAGGACTTACATGGTACTAAACAATTGCTCCTGTAGTAAATACTGTAGTCTACATTCAGAAATGTCCAATTACCTAACTATTTTCCATATTGAACAATCTGGCATCCCGCCTTATTCTATGTCCAGGAAGGACTGTCTGACCTTTATCTGAGTTATGGTTCAGCACTACCATTCTCAAGAAGATTCTGTTCTCTGCCAAAGGAACAAAAGCTAGCCAAGTAATTCGGTTACGTACTGGCCTTGGTACAACTGCCACTCTCAAGTCTTACAACTGTCTTGTTTCTGTCCGAAGACTCCACTTAATGCTTCCTGTGGTAATTGAATTGCAAATATAGCCCCCTATACCCTGCTTACCCGTCTGTGTAGTAACCCCATAGCCAACATCAGAATCCCATCATTTCCTGCCATATCCCATGGTGAAGCAAAGAGCTGGCCATATTCCAACTTCAGGAAGCTCCTTCAATCTGTTGCCAAGGATTCTTGTGACAAATCACATCACTTGTCAGTTTAAAGACAGGAGAAAATTTGTTCTCTCAAAGTTATAGAGACTAGAAGCCCAAAATTAAAGAGCCATCTACTGCATGCTCTCTCAAAGGCTCTCGGGGAGCTAGAGCCAGCTTCAGGTGGCTCCTGACACTCATTGGCTGGTCATGGCATCACATACTTCTGCCTTGATCTTTATAAGGACTTGCCCACAGTTCTCTGTGGCTGTTCCTTCCACTTCTAATAACACCAATCATTGAAGTTAGTGTCCATTCTAAGCTTAAGGTAATCTCATCTAAATGTTTATATTAGCTATATCCATATATATATATATATAGTGTCATTGATGACATATACAATATCACATCATTGATGAAATATGATTTATTAAATCTGATTTAAAGCTAGCTATTCAAAGGACAAAGATCTGAAGGATTGCAATTTGGGGACAATCCAGGCAGAAAAGTATGTAAGGCTCCAGCTCTAAAATAACTAGTAAAAGTTAGGGCTGAAGGTATGACTCAAGTGACAAAATATTAGCCAAGCTTGACACTTGAGTTCAAATTCTAGCACACCAAAATAAGCCAACTTAATGTAGGTGTTCCCACCTACATTAAGGGGGTTCTTCCTCCTTAGCTAATTCTGTCTGGAAACCTCCTCAGAGACACATCCAGAGATGTATTTACCAATCTTTTAGGTACTCATCAACCCAATTAAGTTGAAAATTAGTAGCCGTTATCAATAGCTCTACTTGTCAGCCCTCACTCTGGGGATTCCTGCCCCACACATGGCTTGAACATGTGACATAGGAACCCATCACTAACTGCTTCCCATCTTGATTTTGGTGACAATCAACATATTAGTCTTTTGCTTATTCTTTCTTTTTTATATTTGCACTTTCATACTTTACTTCAGGTTAAAAGAAGTTAAAAGAGGAGAATCCCGTACTTATTCTAGCACTGTTCACAATAACTGAGATATGCAATCAACTTAGATACCCATGAACAGATGGATAAATAATGAAAATGTAGCATATATACACAATGGAGTATTATTTACATTATTTACATTTAAATTACAAAAACATGTCATCTGCAGGGAAATGGATACAAGTAGAAAACAGAGAACATCATATTAAGTGAAATAAGCAAATAAAGTTTCACTGAAGTGGTAGAGTGCTAACTTTGAATGAGAAAGCTAAGGGACAAGAAGACCTTGAGTTCACACACACACACACACACACACACACACACACACACACACACAAATGAGGGCTGAATATCTCTATTTCTGTCCAAAATCTACTAACTGTGGCTAAAACTAAAGAAACAATGATCCTTCAGAGACAAAAATCCAAGGGTTTTTTTGTTTTTGTTTTTGTTTTTTTTTAATTTTGGCAGTTCTGAGGCTTGAACTGAGGGCCTGGGCACTGTCCTTGAACACTCAAGACTCAAGGCTAGTGCTCTGCCACTTGAGCCACAGCACAACTTTTGGATTTTTCTGTGTGTGTGGTACTGAGGAATCTAACCCAGGAATTTGTACATGCTAGGCAAGCACTCGACCAGTGGACCATCTCCTGGCCCAAATCCAGGCTTTTTGTAGACAACATAGTAAGGTTCCATCATGGTCAAAGACCATGCTGAGGCACATATACAGCAGCATAATTCTTCAATAGTTTGGCTGTCTTCCCACTAGAGTATTCACTTGTGTGTACGCCATACTAATTTCTGTGTAATGCAGCAATTTTCAAAGCCACAGTGCTCTGGCTGCCCTTTATCTTCCATAGACTAATGCTACTATTGTTGGTGGCAGAAATTACATCCCTTCTAATCATTTTAACACAGAAGTTGCTCACAAAGTCATCATGGCCACTGCTCGTGACCATGGCCACTGCTCGTGGCTGGCAAGAGTATATCGGATAGGTGGTCTGCAAACTTTGAGAGCAGAGTTTTAAACTTTTTGAGTTCTCCAATCCAATTTTTAAGATTTTAGCATCATTAGAGAGTAGGAAATAGCTTTTTTTCCAGGTTGTTTCTTGCTGTCCAAATACTAAAGATAAGTCAAGCACTACAAGAAACCTCTTTCACTAAACAGGCTACTGACTTAACTTCCTTGGCCATCTTTAAGTATTCTAGAAAGACAGAACTAAAGATATTCTGGCAATTCTCAGGCTTCCAGGAAATAAATGGCAATTTTGACTTTAGGAGAAGATGAGCTTGGCTAACTGTTCATACTGATTATTTGTCAAAGGGTGACTAGAACCAGAAAAAATAACCAGATAGATAGATGATAGATAAATAGATAGATAGATAGATAGATAGATAGATAGATAGATAGACAGACAAATAGATAGATACCCATATATATCCATATATATGTATATATATATATATATATATAGAGAGAGAGAGAGAGAGAGAGAGAGAGAGAGAGAGGAGACAGACAGACAGACAGACAGACAGACAGAGAATACTTAGATAAATTTGAGCTTCTGATGACCAATGAACTTATGTTTACTAAGTGATTTTTGCACATACAACCTAGGAAATTTTGGTAACATACTTATTTCTAAAAATATTATTCATTGTTCATCTGAAATCCAAATTTAATGGGGCATTCCATATTTTATCTGGTAGATAGATCTCCTGACAAATATGGAGGCCCAAATTTTAGGTGTAAGGTTGATAGGTAATGTTTCAGTGCCATAGTGAGATATAGTTACCCAAAATGTTAATTCATAATATTTTGGCCATCCAAACTTTCTGAACGGCTTCACTTCCCTACTCTAAAACAGACTGTCAAAGTCCTTGCTAAGCTGTTTTCTTTGCTTGAAGAACACTCTGCTCTTGGATAAATATCACCAAGTACATGAGGATGTGAATTTGCATATGCATGTGTATTCATAAGCACAGCTACCACATTTGACAATATCCAAATTGTCAAATCCACTTTCAGTAGAGAATATTTTTGGACCAGATTTTAAAATGCCTCCAAATCATAGCCTAATTCAAGGGTTGGGTGTAACCCAGAAGTAAGTTTGTATAATTTAGTCACTATGATACAGAAGTTAGACAAGGAGTTAGGAAATCTGATGGCAGAAAAATGTAGCTTGATAAGGAATCACATCTCGGGTTGCTGACATTAATGGAATGATTGTGGCATTCAGGAAGGTTAGTCTCAATAGTCTGTGAGAAAACAGACAAGTCCCAGGCAGCTCTGGTCTGACCATCTAAGGTAAGACTTACCACCAATTGACATATGGGAGGAGTTGATGGCACAAACCCCAGTCTCCAGAAGTTATTGATAGAGTTCTCCACAAGGGACCTCTCCAGTGTCTCACTGCAGGCCCTGGAACTTCCAAGGCAGCCCTCTTGAGCATGTCACTCTCCCATCTGGAGAATGCTTTGTATTTCCTTTGCTTTTCATGAATATTTGTTCTTGCTTTAAATTTCCTGTGTATATCCTTGAATTCTAATTAAAACCACTAGCTTCTGGATCTCAGACCTTGTGATCTGAATCTAGTAGCATTTACAATCTTCTGTCAACAGTAAGACCACATTGTATGCCTAAATCAAACAGCACAAGTAATGAATCCTGAAGTTAAATTATTGCAAAGTCAATATTACACTTATTCTTTTGTTCCTCGTGGTAGTAAAGAAAGTCTTTAATTGAAGTGATGCTTGTACAAAACTCCAGTTCTCCTTCAAAACAATAACATAACGTGTATATCTTCCGGTGAGACTCTGAGTGTTGTTTTTCTCCTCCTAGTCCTTAATATTAATGACATTAGGCCTTGTGTGTTTTGAAGGACCACAAGAGAATGCAGAATTAAGAAGCAATTAACTCGTTTTGCTTGCATTGTGTGCCATTTTGAATAAATAATGTAGACGTCTTTAGTTCTGTTGCCCAGTATTTTACTCTTTCCTTTAAGGTCTATTCTAGGATTGTACTTTCTGATCCAGTGTATTAAGGGACTGTGATTACTGGGGAGGCTCATAAGCATTCCTTGCCAATTAGTAGAGAATGAAAATACTGTGTACCACTCCATGCAGTTGATATAGACCCCTCCAGAAATCTTTTACTCTCTGACTCAGAAGTCAAAATCATTCAAGGTTAAAAATGCGTTGGTATGCACCTCTTTAATTGACTCCTGTGAACAACTACCTCTGAGTGTCTAGTGATGGCTACATCGCATGTGAGAAATGTATTTTTGCTGGTTTGAATCACTGAAGTTTTGCATTACTTTTTTTTAAATTGTAGCTCAGATTATTTTAGTACAACAGGATGAAGTAGGGGAAAAAGGGGGGGAAAGATAAAGAGAAATATTTCTTGCTCCTGATGCAGAAAATATGAATAATGCCTAACTTGTAATGGCAGGTCTAGGTTATTTGTTTAGATACCAATTCAGGGAAGAATACAGTTACTGAGATGTTAGAGTCTGTTTAGTTATATGAGTATGAAACATTCTGTAAATTTCTTTTAGCCTCCTAAATTTACTGACTCGTTGAGCTTATATGACTCTTAAATGACTACTTTCTTTTAACATCAACAACCTCTTAAGACATATACTCTTAACATGTCTACTTTATAGAAATGAAAAGAGACAAAGTAAAAATGATTTAGATTTTCTAAATCAAACAGAAAGTGGCTAAGAAGGAATTTGAACCCATGTCCACCTGTTTCTATAGAGCAGGGTCTCTACTACTCAGGTATAACTTCCCACATGCCTAGAATATAACCCTTAGCAGCATAATGTCAAACTTCCAAATTTCCCATTACTTGTTAATTTAACTCCTCAAGTCAGTTATGTTTTAAATGCAAATTCCATCACAATATCAATTTCTTTTACATTTCTCAGATCTTAAATGTAGGCGAATATTGAATGATGACACATATCATGTCAGTTTAAGATTTCTCACACCAGTATGGAAACTAAATATATTCGTGTATTTTGAAAAAATGCTTAAAATTATTTCCTAAGATATTCTTACAATCCTTTGTAAAATACAAACAACAACAATACTTGTACCATCATAACCATTTAAGAACAGGATATTTGCTAATGCTAAGAGGAATGTCAGAATCTGTTGGCCGCAAGAAACCAGCAAACCCAAAAAGTGGTCATGTGACTTTCAAGGAACCTTCATGTCTCAGAATTCCACTCTTCTGAATTTCCACCAGTTTACTTTGAGGAAAATAAAAGGAAACTCAGAACACAGACCAGAGCATCACTCTTCTTCCTGATGGTATAATCCTTTAGAAAATTCATCACAAAATAGAAATCAAAGTAAACCATTGACAATGTAGCTTCAAAATTGTGCATGAGAAACCATGGGACATAAATGAATGGTCAAAATAATTTTCTAAAGAGGCTATTGGCACCACAATAAATTCATACTCTTGACACACTGAAAGAAGCAAAAATTGCACATAAAGCAGTAATCAGAAGAGGATTCTTAATTTGTGTGTGTGTGTGTGTGTGTGTGTGTGTGTGTGTGTGTAGGTAGAAACTGCCCGGAGTTTGACCATTGTCTTTTTTTCAGTATTAGGTATTATCTTTTTTTTTTTTAAATTTAGAGTCTATTGCAGTAACAATTATGCCTGCCAAAAAGAAAAAAATACAGTACTGGGTAGGTTATTTTGTCTCAAAGTATTTGGAGATTTTGATTTCTTCAGAAAGATAAAAACAAAATTTTCACAATCAGACCTGCATCTCTTTTTTTGTTTGTTTGTTTTGTTTTGTTTTTTTCTGATCAAGCTGCAAATTTTATTTTTCACACAGGGGCTTATATGCCTCTTCAGGAGAGGCAAGAGGGGGTTGGGGTACCGCTCAGGGTAGGAGGTCAGGTGGTAGGATGTTTACATATCAATACAAGCAGGCAAGAGTTGCTTAGTGACCTTAGGGCAAGGAACTATGCATCAGACCTGCATCTCTTTCCAATCTCTTAACATGCCTATTGGAGACAAGTGAAATAAGCCTTATCTGATGTATGCCAGACAACACAGTTGGTTTCCCCAAGGAAATGGATTGGCAAAAGGATCATAGTTCACAGTTGTTCACTGCAGAAAGCTTGAGTACCCTACTTTTCTAGGAGGCTAAAATAGTCAGCAGAGAGGAGGACAGAAAGGTGGGGCATAGTGTGATGCTAGATGGCAGGGAATAAATATGACTAGACTCCATCTATGACTTCCCTCTGAGCTGTTAAGAGATCCAATGCAGGACTTTGTTTCCCTGAGTCTAATCTTCAACAAACCAGGTTGTCAAGGTTTAATATAAAAACTTGAAAGATACTCAATGTAGGGCACTTTTAATTTTTACAATGTATCACAACACATGCCTGAATCAGTTCTTTCTCTTGGAGTGTTTGCCATCTAATTAGACATTACAAAAAGAGCAAACTGTTTCTAGATTCCATCTTGATCTGGAATTTATGCTTAGCAGGGACTCAGGCATCTTGTTTGACTTCAAACTTAACATGTCAATGAATTCTAATTAATAGCTTCCCTAAAACCTGGCCCTTTCAGGAGACAAGTCTTTGAAAGGTCCTTATTCAAACCATTCTCTTCCAAAGCCCATTGTCTAAAGAAGAAACTGATAAACAAGCAGAAAGGAAAACTGATTCTGCTTCAAATAAACATGTTCCTTATCCCAAATATTCTAGCTTCTTAGAGGACATTCTTGCATTCTCTTCATGATTCCTGATTTTGTTTGATTCATAAACATGCTTAAATTCCTCCTCTTTTCAATCATTCTAAGTCAGTATAAAATCGGAATGACTCAGTCATACAAGCACACACTTCTCATATTTTGCTATACTACTTGTGGTTCCTTGTTATAGATGTGCTCAAGGCCAAGATCAAAGAAAAGTCACTCAAAGCAATATCTAAATCTCAACCAATGAAAATGTGCAGATAATTCTGGATGTGTTTGATTAGAAGAAAGTAGTGATTAAGCCAGACTTTTCAATAGTTTCTATCCTGTTCCTTTCTCATTCTTTGGTTAGGCTCAATGTGCAAAGTAAATCTTCATTTTGTCCCCAATGTAATCTTTGCATGGAAAGATAACTCAGAAAAGACTCAACCCCTACAAAAATATGCTTTTGATTCAGAGAGAGCTGGTTTTAAACCAGATCCTATTTCTATAGGATCTTCACAGATACTTTTAGGAAAAGATGAGCTCATAACAAATTAATTAGGACTCAGTATTCTAATCATGGCAACAATTACCAGGCAGGAGTCACAAGTGTAGCATGAGCTCAGTACCAGATGAATCCAGTCTTATAACAGAACCTCTCTCTCTCAGTCTCATTGTATGGCAAACCTAATGAACATGACATTGATTTACCCTGTAATCAAAATTGAGAGATGGAGGAGAATGATGAAAAATGTGACAGTGGTCAAGATGAATTGTATTCACTAAGTGACATGTTGAGTCAAAAACCCTTTCTGCAACTAATTAAGGATAATTTCTTTTTATTATTTTTTTTAACTTTTGAAATAGTTCTATCAAATTCTCTAACATTTGTCCAAATCCTGGTGGGGCTTTACTAGCTATCAGACAATACTACAATGCTGTCATTGATAAATATAGTTATTGTTTAAAATGTCGACTCATCTAAAGCCTTTGAATCTAGCATCATCTTGGCCACTTGTTTTTTAGTCGGAAATGACCATCAGAGATAAAATCCCCAGTGGAATTTAGAGGCTTGTCCTAGCTGGTTCAATGAGCTTCATTCTCAACTATAACCTTCCAGGCAAAATATTGATTGCATAATGGAGTTTCCCAATTATATTCTGGTTAAAAGGGAGACAGATTGCTTATAGAGCTTAATAAAAATCCAGATGGCTAGGGTGTGCTGCAGACTTAATGCATCTTTTTATTTGATGTTCTTCGAATTGTCTGGTAGGATTATTATGTTACATTTTAAGGTTCTGTTCCCAATAAAACTATATTCATCCATCTTTAGAAAAATCAGAATCAATATTCCCTGACTTATTTGAAAATGAGCTTAGTCATTATCCTTCAAGACATTCTGATAACTTGGGTGAAATGATTTCACTGTCTTGTTTTTTGTATGTCACCAAAAATGATTTTACTATCTTGATTCACATTATTCTTATTATGAATTGAAGTTTAGATCGTTCACGTTCTACAATTACTGGCAATAAATCAATCACAGATTTAAGTTTCGGCCATCTATACATTTCTTTTCTTTTTGTGCTTACTTGAGATGTTACTTATCTTGAGGCCAGTATTTGTGTCTGTGACAAAGAATCTCAGAGCCGTGTGGTAAAGGACCAGAGCCTGTAAATAATTGCTTCATCAAAGGGAAACACAGACATCCAGTGATACCAGAGGGCTGAGTCAGGATTTGTAGAAATTTGATGAAGAAGATGGCTTTATGATACGCTCACAAATCTTGAATCAGAAGGAACAGGGTTAAATGTGGAAGACTGAATGGACCTATAAGTTTCATGGCAGTTTGGGGGTTAGTGTACTTTCTTAAGGTCCACTTTGCTGAAAATACAGGCAACTTTCTCTATTCCAAGTATCTCTAACAGTGACAGTTTAGTACACATTACTTGGGCACCCTGAAATGAAACATTTTGAAAATGATATCTGAGTTTCACTGACTCCCGGAGTTCAGAACAAGGGTCCTTCCATTTTCATAGAAATAGAGTTGCTTGTATGCACTCCATACTATATCTTTGTTTTAACCAAAATACATTAATAGGAAAACCCATTGTAAAACTGACGTGTTTACCTACAAACGAGGCTCACTGGATCAGATCCTAGGGTCCACTTTAACTCTACTGGGAATATTACCTTCAGTCCTGGATTCCAGTGCTGTATTATGACCAAAGACTATGCAAGTATGTCTCTCAAATCTTCCTATAATGAGTCACAGGCTGGGAATGACATGTTCCATGGCTACCTTATTACAAGTGATAACTGTCTAATATCTGTGAGACCAAACTATAGGATGACAAGAAAGAGGGCATTCTGAGGGCAGAGGGTTGGTCACTTCAAAGCCCGCAATGGCAAAGATGATTCTGGGTAGGAAATGCAAGCTCTGATCCTCCTTAGGATTAATCAGAGTTGAGGCAACCCTTTGGGAATCTGGGCTACACAGCAAAGTTCTCCTAATCAGGCAGCTCTGGAGTGAACTCATTACTGTTGTCTCAAGTTTATCATCACCCAGTGATATTTCAAACACAAAGAGCACTGCACACATTTTAGGATAACCATAACACAGGATCAAGAATGCAGAGGGCATTTACAGATGTATGTATTTAACTCACTAAATAAACACTTTAACCGTTAACAAAGAACTCAAAGGTAAAATTTATGTGGGTATCACATTCCAAAAACTGTGTGAGGTACATTACAAGTATAATCTCAGTGTTGGAAATATTAAGTTCATAGTAAGAGTAGGTTATATTCCTTTAATCGCTTTTAAAAACATCATGTAAGTATATGAAGGACTTTTAGATTTTCTTAATCACTCTTTGAAACACTCTAGACAATTATGACGAAAGGGGTGATATTGATGAAGATGCACTGTGCTCAAAAACTGACATGTCGACATGTTAAATTGTATCGTCTCTGTGTAGCCACTTAAAAATAATAAAGAAATAATTTAAGAAAATGTGTGTGTTTGAAAGAGAGAGAGAGAGAGAGACAGAGAGACAGAGAGAGAGAGAGAGAGAAAGAAGGAAAGAGGATCCTGGAGCTTGAACATGGGGCTTGGGCAGTGTCCCTGAGCTTTTGTGCTTGAGCCATAACTCCATCTCTGACATTTTTAGTAGTTAACTGGAGATAAGAGTATGTATAAGCTTATGTATAATCTATAATTTATAAATAAGTATATAATACAAACTTTAAACCTGCAGCATATAATATATGCAAAATATATGTTTTTATTTATTACCAAAATCTAGTTGAAAAGGTCCTGAATGACCTGTGAAATAGAATACTACACACACGGGGGGAGGGTAATGGGGACCAAGACATGAGAAAAGGTATTGATGTTCGTGAAGTAATGCACCTTCTATCTGGTGAATATAATGTAACCCTTCTATTAATTACAATAAAAATATATGAAAAAAGAATACTACACACATACAAATACACACCCACGCCTGAGTATTTATTCCAAGGTTGCTAAACTGCATGTTAAGTAGGAGGGGCTAACCTGGTCTTCTGCTTTTGCTAAGTAGAATTAGTGCATCATCATCAACATCATCATCATCATCATTATCATCATCATCATCATCATCATCATCATCATCATCATCATCATCATCCTGGATGAACGGGAAGGCAGATCTAATAGCTGCTCCTTTAAGTCAAAGTCCAGTATTTAAAGAGGGCAGATTGAAAGGGCACTGCATAAGGGTGCCCAGAGTGACCAGTTTCTAGCAAGAGCATCCAGGCAGTGTTGGCAGTGTAGCCAAGGGGCTGCCAGGATGGCCCCTCGCCTAGGAAGTCCTAGCATAGGCCAAGGCCTCAGCTGCAGGAACCGTACCTGGCTTTCCACGTGGCTCCTTCCGCTCTCGGTTCTGAAGCTGGACTTGGGCTTCCGGGACTTGAAGTTGCCCATGGTGGGTCGCAGCACACCGTCCAGCAGCACAGCCTGCTCTACATGCTGCTGGGCCACGAAGGCCGGCCCCACGTGCTCCTCTACCAGTCCTGTGTGCGGGTAATTCTCTTTGTTGTGTTCATCTCTACAAGGGGGAAAGGCTACATTTAGGTGAGTTCCAAAGATTAGATTGACTGTAGGGAAAGGAGTGCTTGATGCTGTTCCTTGCTGTAATATTTCTAGGGCACTTGGATTCATCCAAGTTTCATCCAATTTACAGGAACAAGGACATAGGGAAAGCGAATTTACCCTTTAAACCACTCTACCTTCCCTTCCCATCTTTATGAGTGGACATATGGTGATTCATTTTGTCTATATACATATAGATGTGTTATGTATTGATATGTGTATATATACATATATGGGTGTATATACTTTAACTACATACATACCATTTTATTTCTCTATAATTTTCACTTTACTGTGTTTTCACCTATTCCTTATTGTTCTCTATCGTACTGCTGTGAGATATTTCAGGTTAAATAATGTCATGCCAAGTTTATAGATTGACTCTAACATGCAGAGATGAATAAACTTAATTCAAAGTCCACTTTACACAGATTCAGACTGGTAAAGCAGCTCTCAGTTTCTCCTGCCTCTGTTCTTGATGGTTTCTTTTTGTTGGAAATGTCAGTTTATAACCATCTCCCTGTAATTTTCAAAGCAAATTATCTTGGTAGAATGTGAGTCACCTGGGTAAAATTGAAAGCAAAGCACCCAAGTTTTACAGGGGTAGACCATCTGAAATGAAGAGTCAAGAAGCCCAGATTCTAAATTCTATCTAATAGGCTAGTGTTGTATAATGCTCTCCAAGTTAGAATGGCATTTGTATTTTTCACTCTGCAATCAACTACAATACATTGTTCCCACTCCTGTTTCTGTCTTTTTAACACTGACATGATAATGTTCCTGTGTGAAGTTATTTGTCCCACTTAAATGTGTTTGCATTTTGCTTTGTATTTTGCTTGCTAAGAATCAAGCAAATACTTAGAAGTGTAACTAAATGAGCCTTTCTTTATATATAACCAAAGATGGAAAAGTAGTTTTACAAATCTAAAAGGATTCCTTTGATACCAGTTCCATAAATACTACCATAACTGTATTTTTATGTCATATTTCCAAAGGGGCCCAAAATTTATAAATATGATCATCTCTTGGAAGACAAAGAAAAGAATTGAGGTAGCCAAAAGCAATTTCCTTCTGTTATATAAATGTATAATCTGATTACATAAAGCATATTTAGAAATACATTTTAATATTACTGTTTCCCAAAACCAAAAACTGTATAAGTTCGGTAATTTATGTTGTTACTTACTAGAGTTAAGTCCTAACTTATGGAGAAAAAGCTGTATTCACCATGATTGAATACAGTAGGAATTCAAAAGCTGCTTCAACAAATGACTTATGTGGCCATCATTTCGCCTCCACGATCCTCATCTGTAAAGTGGATTCATATCTGCCTCTTGCCAGGGAAATGCCTCCCATACAAAGGTGGCTGGAGGCCACAACCCAATAAATGAAAGCTATTGTCTCTATCAAGCAGGGGCCTTCGCCAAGTGGTTATTCACAAAGAAAACTATCCGAGGGTTCTTTTTAGCTTCTTCAATAACTCCAGGATAAATTCCAGACTGCTTAGCAAGATATACAAAACCAGTAAAAAAAAAAAAAAAAAAAAAAAAAAAAAAAACCTAGTCTTTGTTCACCTCTAGAGTCCTTTATTTATCACCCTTTGCTTTCCTGACTACCTGTTGTTCCTTCAGCTCAGACCATTCGCTCTCTCTTCTGTTGGCTTGCCAGTCAGCTGCTCCTTCTGCTTGGTGGCGTCAAGCTATTTTTAACTTTTCTCTCCCTCTCTTTCTCCCCCCCTCCTCTGTCTCCCCCACCCCACAACACACACTTTACCCTCCTTTTTCTAGATGGATCCTCTGTCTCCTTTCTACCTCCCATCTTTTATTGGTGGATTTCAGGGAGCAAGATTAGTTTGACTTTCTCTTGCCTGGATTTGACATATAAAAGAGGCCCTCAGAACTGTTCATTATCCAGTACTGAACTGTAAAGTCACTAAGCTTTGGGTGCAACTTCTGTTTCATCTATGAATAATGCATGAGCTATAATGCTCCTGAGCTTCCATTTGCCCATCTACAGGGTAAGGGGGAAATGATTCGTTTTCATTCAGTTGCTTAGATTAAATAATAAAATGCACATGGAAGAACTCAGAATTCTAAAGAGCCTTTCAATGGCCAAGATTATACCCCAGACACCCACTAACATGTCTGGCAAATAACACATCATCTTTCCATGGCTTGTAAGATAGAAACATTGCTCAACTAAATAGGAATTTATTGAGAATTTCCTATCTATAAAGCACTATCCTGGGGATAAGTGGGGTGATGGAATCCAAAAGTGTGTGATACAAAACTTAGGGTCCAAGTCTAGTAGAGGTGACAGGATATGAAAACAAATCATTAGAATTCAAAGAAGAGACACCAGACATAGAGGGTTCCTAACTCTTTCAAACCAGAACCAAGAAATAGTGGATCATACCTGACACTGGAGCAATCGGTCTGAGCTTCATGTAGAGAGACTGTGTCTTCGTCACACCTGGGGACAGGTGAAAGAAAAAGCATGTCAGATCCAACTGTAGTAGCAATAGTCCAGAATTATCTCAAGATTAGCATGGTACATGATAAAAATGCAACCCTCTTCACCATTCCCCAAACCGGCCATGCTTCCTAACAAGATAACAGTACCATAGCTGCCATAGCAGTACACGTAAAAGGTGAGAGCCAAATAGGACTCTTCTTTTTCACATCACTATGCTACAGATATCACCTAAGCTAGCAAGATCTCACCCAGGACCCACATAGTTCTTAGCATATGGTTATTTGGCACCAAAAAGAGTGGATTGTTGTTGGCTCAAATGATTCTACTTTGCAAAGGATTCCACATTCACAAATATAACTTTTTAATTTTCTCTTTATATAGGCCCAAACAATGCCAGATCCTATCTTGTTTATCCCATTGGCCTTGGACTTTCTTGATCTTTGGTAAACAATTCAGTTCCTTTCCACAGATCTGACAAAGTCTTGGTTCTTCCACATTGAAAAAGCTTTACCTTGCTGAGGGAAATCTGAAACGATTTTCTTACTCTAGACTTGGTTCTCATTCTCAACTATTCCCATGCTGCCCACATCCCAGTCTGGACTGCTTTTGTTTTCAGTTCCTCATCATCCTTCACTACTCGTCTGGTTTCTACCACCTCATATTGCTATGTGGTCCTTGGTAACTTAGAGGACTTTTGATTTAAGTGATTCGTGCCAAGTAATAACTACAAACATGGGTATCATAATTATTTATTTTTCCAGAGATACTCATGCAGTTGAGCACAGTACTACTTTGGGTTGATACTTTAAAAAAAATAGTTGAGGGCTGGAGTTTGGCCTAGTGGTAGCATGCTTGTGTAGCATGCACGAAGACCTGGGTTTTCTTCCTCGATACCACAGGCATAGAAAAAAGTCAGAAGTGGTACTGTGGTTCAAGAGGTAGAGCTCTAGCCTTGAAAAAGCCCAAAGGCAGTGCTCAGGCCCTGAGTTCAAGCCCCATCATTGGCAAAAAATATATAGTTCAATTGAAAAACGTGTATTTCCTCAGCATTTGTCCCCAAAATACTATCAGAGTTACTGAGCATTTAGTACATGCCAGGTATAATGTTGGAACTGTAGTTTCAAACTTTTCTAGGGTTAGGGGCTAGCAATCTTTTTTGAAAATTGTCCAGTTCACTATGAACAAATACTTATACATGCACTAGCAATGTCAACTTCTTACTAAAGTTAAAGCACTTATTTCTTCTTCCTGTTTTTTTTCTCAATTTAGATAGTTACAGCAATTTAGATACTTATACTTTGAGTAGCACCACTTATAAAGAACACAAAATTTAGTCAAGGTTTTCAGTGGCTCAGGTCTGTAATGCTAGATATTCAGAAGGTTGAGATACAGAAGATAGAGGCTCAAAGCCATTCTAGGCAGAAAAATCCATTTGACTCTATTGCAAATTAACCAGCACAAGGTCAGGCATGGCTCAAGCAGTAGAGCCAAGAAGAATGTGACACCCTGAATTTAAGCCCCAGTACTAGGAAATACAATTCTTTTACAACATTAAGTAACTTAATTTAAAAAAAAATATTCTGTACTGGCAATGATGTATAATTAATCCACAAATGAATTGATGATAGCTCTATTTCTCTTTCTCTAAGAAGCTCTTTTTAAATTATGGCTTATATACTAAGTTAAACAAAGCCCACCTTCAGATTCTAACCCTCTTTGTCTGTTGAAATATTTTGTTCCTTGTAGCAAGAAAAATTTCACTTGACTTAAAAAAAGCCTCTTTTTAACATTTAGTTAAATTATTTAAATCCAAATTTCTTTACTGCCTCATATCTTTTATTGCCAAACACATACGCTGTCCATCTCAGGAAAAACAACAATTAAATTCACAAGTATGGTCTTCTATTCCAGCAGCATCATTCATCTAATAAAGCATCTGGGCTTTATAACAAGAATAATAACATTATCTTATCATAGCAAAGAACAAGAATCCAAGAGCAGAACATGACTCAAGTAATAGAGCAGATGCCTTAACTAGAGTGAGGCTCTGAGTCCAACCCCTAGAACTATGAAAGAAGGGAGGAATGAAGGAAAGAAGGAGATAAAGAAAAAGAGAGAAGGAAAGAGAAAGAGAGAGAGGGAGGGAGGACGTCAGGCAGAAAGGAAAGAAAATGAATGGGAAGGGAAGGGAAGGGAAGGGAAGGGAAGGGAAGGAAAGGAAAGGAAAGGAAAGGAAAGGAAAGGAAAGGAAAGGAAAGGAAAGGAAAGGAAAGGAAAGGAAAGGAAAGGAAAGGCAAGGCAAGGCAAGGCAAGGCAAGGCAAGGCAAGGCAAGGCAAAACAAGGCAAGGGAGAAAATTATGCTTCCAAGAAACTAGGGCTCAGTTTAAACCTAGGATTCAACTCTGGAGCTCAGTCCTGCCAATTATTTGGGAAAGTGGCAAGAAAGTATCCTCTCATTATTTTATTAATCTTTCTCCTCAAAATAAGATTAATGGAAACTCATTGATAGAGATGTAGTACACTTATAATAAAACTGATATGTTGAACAGTATCACCTTTAAACAATTACTTAAAGATAAAAAATGAAATCATACAAAGTTGCCATAAAACAAGCATAAAACTGGACCAGATTAGTGGATTCAATCTGAATAGCTTCTGCACAACTTTAGTGGTCACTGGAGAAACACAATTCCAGGATCCCAGATTCAGTTACTGAAATCCATCTCCTTACTGGCTTACAAGACAACATGAAACAAGAAAACTTGGTATGGCATAATGTGACTCATCTTCTGGTTCCTATCTTCGCAAGTAAGCCTTGCCAATACTGAGAATAGGAGTTAGCATCCCTAGATGCTGTTATTGTCCAGGAGTCTAAACCCTGAAGCTGGGGAGCCTAGGTTGTTTCGGCTCCACTCAGTTTGGTGTGCATTCCCAGAGGCTCAAGAGAGTGAAAGACCAACATGTCATCAAATAATGATAAGGAAAGAAATGTCCATGAGAAGTTTTCTTTCTAACCAAATAAGAAGGGAAACCAGCAGATAACATGTAGATCCTAGGAAAGTATTTCTGTTCCTGTAGTTCTATGTTCCCCCAAAGCAAAGTTGCAGAGGTAGATTTCTACCTACATATGGGGGTTTCCCAATACATGGACCTAGAACTACTTCTAACCTGGAATACCTGATTAAAATGAGCAGACACCTCTACTAGCACTCTCCACTTGAGTCACGCCCACAGTATTTTCATTTTCAGAGCCTTGATGTTTTACCCCGAGCCAGTCTCTCCAATGGTTTGCAAAGTCAGCATTGTGTGTCATTTTAAATAACAAATTAGCTAGGATAACATAGGAAATGACCATGAAAAAACAAGAGATTTTTTTTAAGCTACTGAGGCAGAAAAAAGATAACGTTGAAATAATTTGAGTAGGAAAAGAAATTGAACTGGTCTATGTGTGTATCACATCTCTGGGCCTGAGGACAACAAAGCAGAGATTAAAATCTGTTCTTGAGTTCCTAAATTCTACTTCCATTTAACTCTTGTAAGACCAACCAATTGGATAAGTGGAACCCTGATGGATTGTAGTAACTGATAAAATAATTTATATTAAAGTATTATTACAACTTGAACATGCTTCCTAGGAATACAGTGAGTGTGCGTTTTCTCTCTCTCTCTCTCTCTCTCTCTCGCTCGCTCGCTCTCACTCTCTCTCTCTCTCTCTCTCTCGCTCTCACTCTCCCTCTATCTGTCTCTCTGTTTCTATTTTTCTCTGTTTCTCTTATATGCCTCTGTCTATCCCTGTTTCTGTCTGTCTCTCTCTCCCTGTCTGTCTGTCTGTCTGCCTCTCTCTCCCTCTCTCTCTCTCTCTCTCTCTCTCTCTCTCTCTCTCTCTCTCTCTCTCTCTCTCTCTCTCTCTTTCTCTCTCTCCTTGTGCTAGTACTTGAACTCAATAACTGGCCTTTTTGCTCACTTGAGCCATGCCTTTATTTCTGGCTTTCTTTTTTTACTTCCTTGGAGACAAGAGTCTCAACTATTTGTCTCCTTGTACTGGTTTTGAACCTCAGTCCTCACATCTCAGACTGGGAAAGTTTGGATCACAAGTGCGGGTCACTAGTCCCTGGGGAGGGAAACTAACTCTTAAATTTCCTTTTTAATATGGGTTACTACCGAAGGCCTTAATCCAAGAGAAATGATCTCTACATGGAATTTCAGTGGGTATAAGCGAAAGAAAATAGAAATGGGATAGTGAGAGGAGTTTTTCTTATTTCTAGGATGGGAAAGTGCATCCTCAATGCAGGCCTAAGCATTGACCTGCAAACATTTACTGAACACTTGCCATGTCTCTGTGTCAACAGCACTCCCCAGACCTGTTGGCTAAGGAATCACTCCCCAGAGAACCAAGGAACATTGTTTATGTGACTGAGGGAAGGGGAAAATGTTACGTTCAACAATGACTTCTTTTAATTGACTCTAGCCTGTGCTGTCTTACACCTATGAGGCTCTTGGTATGTTTCCAACATGCTTCTTAGATTCCTATATTAGCCAGATGGCATACCAATTATCACTCAGAGGCTTTTTTTAAAATAAACCACTGTCACTTCTCTGAAAGTAACAACATGATCTTATGCAACCAGAATTCCCTGGGGAGTTTCCAAAGGCAAGGCACATTTTCCCCCCAACATTAAACCAAAAACCTTTACATATGCATGTAATATATATATATATATATATGTATATATAGAGAGTGAGACATATATATAGACATAGATGAACATATATGTATATACATGCATATATGTATATATGTATGTAAATATATAATATATATATATATGATCCAGATGAAATCTAGAACTAAATATCTTTATTTTGTAGCTGCTAAACTCATGGCTGTCTCTGGGGATTTAACTACAGAGGACTCCTAAGAATTCCATCTAGAAAACACAGGTGCTCAGAAACACAGAAGAGAAGCTACTTACACATACCTGGGCACCTAAATCAGGAAGTCTAGGCCTCTGTTTAGGCTATAGATTTTGACATATATTTCTCTTCTTTCAGGCTTTCAACAAAGCAAAGTTGCAGCATGGGTTACTAAGCAATCTCATTAGCAGCATGTGAGTCCTAACTGGTAGATTATATTGCACCTTCTAAAGCCAAATCTGTTATTTTTATTTTTGTTTTTTAAGTAACTGCTTCAATGGACTTAAAGCTTAGCACTAAGACAGTAGCAGTCCAAACACAAAAACAAAAGAAACAGAGCCTAGGAAGAAATATAGAATCTTGTCCCTCTGTCACAGAGAATTATGGAGTGGTAAGGCCTGAAACTCATATAGTATTTCTTTCTATATTCATTTGCATTATTTTAGGGAACTTTAGCAAACTGCTCCTAAGTTAGCTGGTGTTTCTGAAGCATGCTTTTAAATGTAATTGAGGGGTAAACTTTACTCACACCTTTTTTCCTGAAAAGCTTTTCCAAGTGACTTCTATCAAAAGATCCCAGAAGTAAACATCATACATTTGCCTAGAAAAAAACTATTAGTTGGCATGCATAGGTTATACTTGTATGTACAAATTATACATAATAACAGCAAAATATGCTATCCAATGTACAGTACATCTTTAGGAAAACGTAGCCAGGAGAAGCTAACAATCTAAACAATAAATATCTAGATAAAACTATGAATCTCTAATAAAAAAAATGACTACACCTTCTGGGCCTGAAGCTAAACCATCACACTTCTTAATACCATATTGCCATGGTTGTCACCCTAATCAACAGCTTGAACCCCAGAAACCAGATGACTCATTCCTCCTAGAAACAGTTCTTGGAGGTCAGAATATCAAAATGACAGAGGCCAGGTGAGAAAAGTTTACTCCTGGGTGACTTAAAATCTGTAGACAGGGAGAGAGCGAGCAAGGATAAGTTGAGCCTGTTTATCAACACGCTGGAATTAAACTCAAGTTACTTCCCGTCGGTCTGCTATTTGCACCAAATGTATGACAGGGCGTGCAACACTACGGTTGGCCAAAGACAACCGAGACAATGAGCGCTGCCTTGCACACCGGGTGGGGGTTGGGGGAAGGTGTTTTACCTTCATGATAAGGGAGGGTTGGGGAGGAGGAGGGGAGGGTGGATGGAGGTGTGGGGGAGAAGGAGAGTGGAGGGGGTAGAGAAGAGGCCGGAAATAAAAAGCATGCCAAGTAGGAATGTAAATGGGTAAGACATGACTTACTCAGTTCCCGGGGTGCCGCCGAAGGAATGATCCTGAAGGCTGAAACAGAAACAAGAAAACATGGGCCACGGGCGGCCGCGGGAGCCGCCTCCCTGCCTGCAAGCCGCCAGTTACAGCACACACTCCGACATGGCATGGCAAGGCGAGTCCCGGGGCCGGCCTGGCACGCTCGCTCTACCTTGGGCTGCTGTCTGCACATGCTCGTAACGACACCCTCCCCCCCCCCACATTCCCCCCCTCCACCCCCCCTCCTCCAGCAGCCGGGACTCAGCCGCACCGGCGAACCACAAAGCCCAGCAGCCCGCGAGGCTGCGGGGACCCGGCGGGGCGGGGCGGGGACGGGGGGCGAAGGCCCCCCCCCCGGGGATGGAGCACCTGGAGAGTTCAGTGGGGACCCTCCCACCCCACCGCCCCGACCTCGCCCCTACCCCCCAGCCCACCCTCCCGGAGACCTGCTTTCCCCCAGACGACTCTGAACACCTCCCCCCCCCCACCTCCCCAGGGAATGGAGGCTTAGCAGACTTGCAACCTCCCCCCCCCCCACACACACACACCCACTTGCAAGCCCGGAGGGAGGGGATGAGAAGGAGAGACTGGGTTGCCGTTCTGGTTTTATTTTTCTGGTGTGTTGTTGGTGTTTCATTGCTTAGCAGATTGTTATTTTATGTTATTTTATCTCCTTGGAAGATGATGCTGCGCTGGCGGCAACACACCAGATCTGTCTGCGCTCCTGTTCTTTCAGCCCTGGACCACAGAGCTGTGAAGGAGCCCAGGCATGCAGGGCGAGATGCAGAATGGAGACGAGGAGCCGGTGCCACGGGTGTGGGGACTTGCCACTGCCAGACCACTCCTCCTGATCACTGCTCCACAGCACCTCGCACAAAGGACGGCCCGGCTGAACCCACCCACCCCTCCCCTGACAATAAAAGCAGCCCTGTGGGTGCACAGGCAGGCTCTCAGCCCCCACCAATGTCTGCTCTCCTCCCATTGTTCATCTCTCCTGACCTTGACATGCAATAAACACGTGAATTCTGAAAGATTTTTTTCATCCCTCCCCTCCCCCACACCCAAACGCACACTTTTTTTGATGCTCCACTACCGGAAGCTGCTGCGAAAATGGTTTCTAATCCTAATTATCTAAACCAAAGGTTGAATGATAAATCCTGCCCCCTCCGAAAGCCTCCTGTGGTACCATTTTTTTTAATAATTAGAAAATTTTTATCCAAAAATTTACAAATAAAAAGGAGGAGCATCACCTTTACTGCATTCTTTAGCAGAGCTGTACTTGTGTTTGACTACTGACTACATCTCTCTACCATGCTGAAGTTGCATGCTACTTTGACCAATTTATTCATTCTTCCCATAAGGGGGGAAAAAGCACCTTAATGTCCATAGTTTTATTGCACTGTGGAATGTTTGCCAATTTCGCATCAAACTAATTATTTTACATCTAATTAAACTAACTCAGCAAAGGTCTCTAAGTATTCAGATCCTTATTCTTGGAACTAGCTTCACCTTTTTTTTTTTTTTTTTACAGTTTCCCCCATGAATAGATCCCTGGTTTGTGTTCGTATCCGAAATGGCCGAGTTTTGACTTTTAAAGTGATATGTAGAAAAATCACAATAAGTTTTCAAGGCAAAAGAGGGTTCATCCAAGTTTCCTATCACTTTTCCTTTCCTTTCCCCAAATAATTTGAAATCACCTGAATGAAACTCTCATATGGTCTTGAATGGTATGGATCAAATATGTTTAGAAATATGAATCCTTCTGAGTGTTTAAATATGGGGTACATAGGTTCGTAAGCTACCTACCATGTCATTTAAGCTAGTTTGGAGAGTGACAGATACAGCCTCTTACAATATTGTCAAAAATTAAGTTATTTTCTTATTTCCTGAGACTGATAAAACAAAGGACTATATTCAGCATTCTTTCCTCCACAATTTGAGAGTTATCAGTTTGCACAGGCCTGTAATCTATGGTGCTAAATCCAAATGTTTCAATAGGGAGAAAAATCATACTTTTCTTATGTAAATGTTCCCAGTGACCCAGTTAAAATAGAAAAAAAGCAATCCATTCAACTTTGAAATGAGACTTCTGAAAAAGGAATACTGTAGAGTCATTGTAAAGAAAATGAACAAACAAATGCATCAACAAATGCCCATGTTCAATAATGTCCACGGAAAATAAAGAACTCTCAATAACTTGTGAAGACAAAAGACAAAAGTGAGGTTTTGAGTGCTACTAATGTAGAATGACAACAATTAGTTGGTACAGTATATTATGGTTAAATAAATAAATAAATAAATAAATAAAATAAAACCCCAGCCATTGGCAATGTGTACGAATCATTTTAATTTTTACTGTTCACCTAATTCTTACATTTGTTCTCATCATAAACTAGGCGTAGAAATTGTCTTTAAAAGTAGTCTTTTAAGTGGCTTTACAAAAATGCTTGGCACTGTACAACCATGATGATTATAGGATGTGCAGATATTTCAAAGACCTTCAACCTAACTAAAAAGCAACTCTAACAAAGTTCAAACACAGAAGCAGAAAAATTAATATGGGAGTTTGTGAAGAAGTTCTAAATCAGTCATAGTGAAAGCGTATTCCCCCACATGGTCCAGGAATTGTTTAAGTTACATGGCCCAAAATAAGTGTTTGAAAGAGGCATATATTATAAATTCACAATGTACTGTAGGCAACAAAGAAAAGCATTTCACCTATTTTTAACCAGTTTTTCCAAACCATTGAAGACAAAAAGAAGAGTATTTTGACTAAAAATATCAGTTAAACACCATGAATAGTGAGGAATTAAAAAAAAAACAGTTCTTGAATTTATCAGAAAAAAATTATATAGTAGTTGTTTATGGCACAAATAATGCTCAACACTAAATAGCAGTTCATTGTACCAAGCCAGACAGAGGCTTATCACAAAGTTTTGGAATATAATATATATAATATATAATGTGTATTATACTGAATATATACATCTTAAAGTTTTGGATTATTATATGCATTATATAATACATGTACCAAACATATATATTGTATATTTTACATGCACAATTGTACTTTATATAAGAACCAGAGGAAAGACAGGATGCAAAACTTGAATATGACTCTTACATGTTAAAAGTGTCAGTGTTTTCCTGTAAAACCAATATCTTCATGAATGGAAAAAGGTGTAATGCTAATATGTGGACTTAGCTATGCACAGAACATAAAGCAATAGTGGAGTGATCAAAAAGCAGGTTCCCAAAGCTACTAGGGTTCCTCTAATATTTTAGATACACAATTATGACTCAGCTTCATCATCTGTAGGACAGAGACAACCATAATCTATTTCTTGGCTTCTTACAGAGAGTAAATGATATTTTTAGACCCCTCCCCCACAAAGAAAAGTTAAAAATATTAGTTTCACCATAATTATTCTCATTGTTTTGTTACCAAAAGTTTGGAAGATAAACATAATGTCTGTATTTGAGTAGCAGGTTTACAGATGGTATTTTCTGTCTACTTCTTATATTGACATGGTGCTTACCTGGTTTGTTTTAAAGAATCATAAAAGTTTATAATTTTTCTAAATATGAATTGGCTGAGGTGGATAAAATGAGCTTTTTCCAGAATGATTTTATGCTTACTTTATGACTCTTCAAAATACTTGCACATCCTTGGAGGAACAGACAATTCTGAGAAATCACTTTCTGCTAGATGCTGGGGCAAGGGGCCAGAGTCTTCACAATGCCTGGAAGTCAGCAGAGGCTTCTGATCTGCTGGCCTGGACACAATGACCTGGCACGTCCTGCCAGTGCCCTTGGGAATGACCAGGCCTCACTGTAAAAAAGAAGAGTCTTGCCTAAAAAGATCATTTTCCATTAAAAACAAAAATCTAAAATCTCTCTGATTACCTGTCCTCTATTCTTTCCTTTGCCAATCCTAATACTTGATGCCAAAAGGGCCTTGTTATCTGAGAAGTCAATACTTCAGCTGCTAAAGAGTCAAGGAGATCTAAAGAAGCAAAGGTTTCATATAAAAATATGTGCTGTAATTGTAACCCCTCTATACATCACAATAAATATAATATTAAAAATACACAAGGTTCACCCATCAGCTCCAATACATCTCCCTGTAAGATGCCGATGAGAGTGGAACCAGCTTATTGCTTCTCTTTAGCTTCCCAAAGAGCTGGGTGGCAGTAGGTCACTGCCTAATGATGGGAGAGCTTGCCTTGGGGAAGTAAGCAACTTTAATTTCTAGACTGAAAAAAAGAGAAGGACACATTTTCTTTTTCTAATCTCTACTGGTAAACAAAGTCAGTATTTCTACATTATTAGAAATAGAGTAATTGCAACAGGTAAAAGACTCCTCTGTAACTGGCCACGGTGTCTCCAGTCTGTAATCCTAGCTACTTAGGAGGCTGAGATCCAAGAATCATGGTTCAAAGCCATCCCAGCAACTAAAGACCTTCAGATTCTCATCTCCAACTAACCACCAGAAAACCAGAAGTGGCTATGTGGCTCCAGGGGTAGGGCTGTAGCCTTGAGCTGAAGAGCTCAGAAACAGCGCCTAGGCCCAGAGTTCAAGCCCCAGGACCAAGAAGGAGAGGGGGGCGGGAAAGGGCCTCCTCTGTAGCATAAGAATCTGAAATCAGAAATGATTTGCAAAAGGAGCTCTTGCCAGTTAAATCCATGGCCACCATTCTTTTTTCCCATTTTATTTCACTTTGTTCATGGAAGCTACTTTATCCATTTTCATTGACTAATTGATAAATAAAATCCAGCATGTGAAAAAGTACACGCCATTGTTACAGTGTTTATGATACTGATGTACATTTGAGCACATCTCCCTTTTTAAGGATATAGTGCATAGGCGGTCTACGTCTGTCTTACAGTAGCTCTCTGATTCATCTAACCATAACATACAGACACTATGCAAAACAATGACTAACTGAAATTTCAAATTTTATAAAAGGATATCATAAGGTCAATGGAAAAGTATTGGAGATGAAGAAGCTCAATCACCTTCAGATCCAAAGGCAAGTGAAAGTGAAGCAGTTGTGGAAGTGGCGGAAGTTGTGGAAGTCTCTCTTGAGAGACAAAGCACAAAGCCCTGAGTTCAAGCCCCAGAACAAGCACACAAAAACAGTATTAAGTGAGGCTTTCGGAATAACAACCCAACATCAAAATTGGCAGGGTCATACCAGGCCAGTTCAGAACTTAATGGAGCCAATTTCTACGACTTAGGAGTGAATCTTGGAAAAATTTATGAAACCCTTGGCTAATTTTTATAAATGCTACCTTTTATATAATTATGTAGTGAGAGTCCAGTTTGAGGTGAAGCTTATCAAATGTTAACTATTAAAATTCTTTTTTTCAAAAGAAATTTCATAATAACCCCTGTAGTTGGCAAGATTTGAAGCTTTGTAGTTTCTAAGAATTAGCTTACTATTTCAATTCTATCCAGGATAGAGAATAAGAGGGTATTTTTTAAAATAATTTTCTTAGTGCTTATCATGGCCTATCAAAATCTTCATGCTCTGCCCTGCTTTTATAACCAGGAAATGTGCTCCAGGACCTGTGCCAATAACACTAACTGAACTGGGCTCTAGTGTACCTTCTTGAGAAGAATTCCCTAACTTACTATCTCCTACCATATTTGTATTTTTTTTCTTCACAGGAACTGCAGCTATCTGATAGTTCATATCTAATTGCTGCCCCTTTGTCAATAGAATAAAAGAGTCACCATTATGTCTACAGGGCCAAAAAATGGTAGCTACCCAATAAATATTTGTGGAATGAAACCCATAAGAGAACATTTAGTTCCACATTTCTTCAAGAGAAAGTTTGGTTTAGTCCTTATTTTTATTAGTTGTCCTATTTAGGGTGAAGCACTAGCTCCTATTATAAGAGATTCATAGAAATTTTTGTTTAAATTCATTTCTCAGAGACAAGTTTTTCCCCAATATCTCAGAAGTTCCTTCCTTTTATTTTACAGAGACAACAGACAGATTTCATGCTGATAAGCTAACTCAGTTGATGGTACTGGTTGCCCAAGATGTTCCTGTGATGTGCCAGTTCAGCCAGGAAATACTTAGATTTTTCCCTAACAACATTTGTTTTCAAAGTGTATGTGGACATTAATAGTGTAAAGGTGTATGGGTAGAGCCTATTGGAATAATTGTTTCCCCTTGGGAAAACATATTTTATCTCTAACATCTTGATTTAATTGTAGGTAATCAAATACATTCCTGTTACTGATATGATTCTTACAAATCTCAGTAGTTGTCTGAACTAATTCTTTTTTCAACACCTAAGCTTTTAGAAGTTACATGACACTACAAACTTAAATTATGAGAGTCAATTGATATACTAGAACCACATCTGTGCCATCCAGAAGGAAATACTTGGTTTGCAGAACTTAGTTACCAGTTTGCATTTATTCCATGCAATTTTATATGGTATGCATGCATTTTATATTTATCCTTAAATCCAGATTTTCAAATTTTCAAGAGTATACATTTTAGCAAAAATGACATTGCTTCTCTCTTCCAGTTTCATACAATCAATGGTGAGTGGATATAAGCTTCTCAAGAAGTTGTAGTATATAACAAGTACACTTCAATCTGTGTTTTCTGGCCTGTAAAAATTAAAGCAAATCATTGACATTTATTTAATGCACCATAATTTAGACCATCTGAAACTGTTTTACTCTAGAGGTGGGAAGTGGGAAGTGAAGTCAGTAAAAGGGCTTAGACCTAATAGCTGATGGTCTGCTGGAGTAAAAGAAAAATGGAATATGCTATTTCTCATCTTTTTTGTTGTCCCTTGGTCATTCTCATATTGTTGCCGTATCTTACCTTGTTATCTGGTATATTGTATATATGTTTATTTGTTTATTTGAAATAGGATAGGGAAGGGGGAAAACAAGATGAGGGGAAGGGGGTGGAGGGAAATGCAGACAAAAACATGAGAAGGGATATCAATGTATGTGAAGTAATGCACCTTCTATCTGGTGAATATAATGTAACCCTTACAATAAAAAAGATTTTTAAAAAGAAAAATGGAAAACTCAAGGTAGGCACAGCATTGGTCTTATCCAGCACCATCTTCCTCTCAGCAAAGTGGTACAGCCGAAACTCTGCTCAAACAGATAGAATTTAATGAATCACCCAGTTGATGTGGAACAACTTCACATTTCCTTGGGTATGTATAAGTTAGGATTCATATAAATGTTTGGGCCCCCCTCAGGAAACCTCTGTGGCCTGAGAAGAATAAAGGATATTCTCTCTCAAGCCTTTAAATAGAAATTTTATTTCTTCTCATATGACTGCACCTAACGACTCTTCTATTTTTACATTTTTGGTATGCTCTTTACACATGCCATGTGAGCATTGTCCCAGGCAAACCTGCACACATTTCCACTGGTAATCTCCTTATATAAATGCCTTTTGTCTACTTACAACCAGGATAATCTGTACGTCTTTAAAATTTGCAGGCCATGGATATTATTTCAGTTCCCTATTGGTTTAATGGCTTTAGAAAAGAAGCCATTTTATTTTGGGGGATGAGGCCGTTCGTCTCTGACCCAAATGGTGTCAGCTGGGACAGACATACTGGAGGACCACCTTCTAAAACCGCTTCTTCACTCACATAGACAAAGGCTCAGTGTTTGTGGCTGCCCTCTTCATGTACCATTTTATTATTCAGGGCCTCTCTATGTGGCTTGAATGCTGCAGAAAAGAATGGTTTTAGGACAATCTATCTTATTATGTAACTGACTTCCAAGATGAAAAGGTTTTCTGACTAGTCCTAGAATCAGTATACATGTTCTCACCTGTGCTATATTCTGTTGATCAAAGCATATGTCAAGAAGCTCAAAATCAAAGGCGGCAGGACTTTACCTGTTGCTGGGATAAGAGTAAAAACTCCATAATTGGCTCTAATCTGCATAGACATTTACAATCATGGCTCTCGAAATAACAGTTGGTTTCCTTACCCTTTGGCTTGTGACAATAGTTACACTTCTCATTCAGTGGACCAATCATCTTACCTTTCTGAAGCACACAAACACATATGAATGAATGTACGAACTGATAAGTGATGGGTAAGTGGATAGATGGAAATAGTAATTATTAAAAGAGAAAATTTCTGGTATTCTAAAGCCAGGGTATCAGTGGCTCATGCTTGTAATCCTAGCTATTCAGGTGACGGAGATCTGAGGATCATGGGTCAAAGCCAGTCTGGGCAGAAAAGTCTGTGAGACTCTTAATCATCAATGAACTACCAGAAACCTGGAAGTGATACTGTGGCTCAAAGTAGCAGAGTAAAGTCTTCCTACTTATCTGACTTCAAGTAACAGTTCTTCAGAGTATCAACACTCTGGTAGGCCATGTGTCACTACAAGGTGTACTGCAACTTGTAAGTCATTTTTCAAATTTTAACATTCGTGAATCATCTGTTTCCAAATAATAAATCAGAGCAGAGCCAAGTTTATCCCCCCAACAGTACTGTGCTCTCTCACAAGTGTCCATTTCTAATTGAAATCTTCAGTAGAAATTAAGAAAGTGACTTGAAGCAGCTCTTCCACTGGGAACTGCTCATAAACCCTGGAATACTGATGGGAATGTCCCATAGTCCTTCCATCAAATACAGCTTGGAGCAGAGAAGAGACAGATTAAGAACTCCTCACTTAGAGCATGCTGTTAGTGATGCCAGCATTAGCCATTTGAATACTCTGGATAAAATCCAAACTTGAAGTCATTTTATCTTCATTCTGTTGGGAGCAATAGAGAAACATAGTCGTGTCCCCTTCCCCACCTTTCCTCAGCTTTTTGCCTGGAGGGTTCACAAACGTGTCTAACAAGACCAAGAAGAGCATATCAGCTACCAATCAGTCAGAATTTGGCAAAGTTGGGGCAGAAATATTATTGACTAACATTGAATACTGTAATATGTTTCCTGTTCCAAAGTAAGTAGTGTCTTGCTCTACACATATTTCTAATTACTCAGTGCATTTTATTAGAAAATAAAATGTTCTCCTTCACCTCTTTGACATAATGACTTGGCTTCATCTCTGTGGAGCTGTAAGGCGCTCATTATGTGCAGGTGATTTACACACAGCAGCATTCCCTTGGGTCCTGGAGCACTGGGCTGGCTGTATGACTGTATTTGCCATCATTTTTTTCCACGCAGGATTCAGCTCAGATTACTATTGAATCTATTGTCACTATTTGATTTTGTGGCAACTAACTGCTTAATAGTCTTCAAGACATCCATCAAATCTGAGTGCTGGTGTCTCCTATTTGTAATCCTACCTATTTAGGTGGCCGAGAATTAGGAGGGTCACCAGCCCAGGTAGAAAAAGTTTTGAGATTGCTTCTGAGATCTGGTCATGATTGGTACATGCCTATCATTCTAGCTTTGTAGAAGGCTATAGTTCTAGGGTGGGGGGGGTGGGAATCTCAGGCTAGCCTAGATAGAAAAGTCTGTGAGATTCCATTGCAATGGAGCAAGCGAGGTGTGATGGAATATATCTGTCATTTTAGTTACAGTGGGATGCCAAAAACAGGCATCTGAACAAATATCAAGAGCTTGTCTCAAAAATAATCAGTACAAGACTAGAGGTGTATAGATAGCCAACCATGAGCAAGCAAGAGTAAGAGGCCCCAAGTTCACAACCTGATAACAGCAAAAAACAGCATGCATCAGATTCTGAGTTCAAATTCAAGTATTACCAAGAACAAAAAGACAAGGAACCATTACAAACTCAGGTGTGATGTGATATCTAAGCAAACAGTAAATTGCAAGTCCTAGAACAATAGAAAATAAATTGCTACCACAAGAACAATTAGAAGCCATCATTCTCCTGAACAAAAAGAGAATCTTTACAATCAACTTACAAGGAAATAGCAATTTTAAAATGTATATATGTGGGGCCAGGAGTTTGGCCTAGTGGTAGAGAGCTTGCCTAGCATGCACAAAGACCTGGGTTCAATTCCTCAGTACTACATACATAGAAAAAGCCAGAAGTGGTGCTGTGGCACAAGTGGTAGAGTGCTAGCCTTGAGAAAGCCCAAGGAGAGTGCCCTGAGTTCAAGGCCCAGGACTGGCCAAAAAATAAAGATGTATAAATGTATGTACAATAGTGCTGAAAGTTTATAAGCCCAAAGAATGGTATAAGAAAAAGTACATAACCACAGATGATTCTGAGATTTATTATATGCTTGACCCTGAGTTCTCAAGGTCTAAGCTTTTCTGGACTGCAGCATACTAACGGATAAAGCAGCTAGACTTCATGAATTTTATTTATTTATTTATTTATTTATTTATTTATTTATTTATTTATTTATCTTTCTGTACATCGTGGGACTGGAACTCTGGGCCTGGGTGTTGTCCCTGAACTGTTCAGCTCAAGGCTACTGCCCTACCCCTTGAGCCACAGTGCCACTTCCGGTTTTCTGGTGATTAATTGGAGATAAGAATCTCATAAACTTTTGTACCAGGCTGGCTCAGATCTCAGCCTCTATGTAGCTAGGATTACAGGCATGAACCACCATGCCCGGTTTTCTAAGTTTTTTTTCCATATAAAAAGGTGAATTTAGGGCCGGGAGTTTGGCTTAGTGGTTAAAGTGCTTGCCTAGCATGCATGAAGACCCGGGTTCGATTCCTTGGTACCGCATACATAGAAAAAAGCCAGAAGTGGTGCTGAGGCTCAAGTGGTAGAGCTCTAGCCTTGAGAAAGTCCAAGGACAGTGCTCAGGCCCTGAGCTCAAGCCCAGGACTGGCAAAAAAAAAAAAAAATGTGAATTTATTGGGGAAGTAGATGGTGACCTGATCGGACAGGGGAAATAGATGGTGAACTGACTGGCTAGGGACACAGTGCAGACTCGGGAGCTGACACTGACTCCAAGCGGCTCTCTCACCCGGTTTTTAAGGGCAAAACCTGGCCACACAGGTGGCCAATGGGATAGTTACATACGAAGAGGGACCATTACCAGCTCCGGCCACACGCAGGTAGCCAATAGGGTTACAGTCCAGTGTTTGAATTTACCTATCACCTTAATTGGTGTTGGCACGCAAATTGGGAAGGTCTCCACACAAAGCAGGCCCACCCCCACCCAAGCGGATATCCCTCCTCATGGGGTGTGGGGAGAAGGTCAAGGTTGCCCCTCCCTAGAAGGGCAAAGGTGTCTGGGCTGTACCATTGTCGACCTTCCACAATGGGGGTGGGGAACTCTAAGGCATTCCAGATGGCGCCAGTCCCTCCTCCCCTTAACACTCTCCGCTTTTCTTTTAGCCTAGTCAAATCCTTGACTAGTTTACCTTAGTACAAACGGGGTTATACCTGGTGTATAGGATCATCAGTTTTATAACTCTGATCCTTTTTTTAATAAAGGCATCATTTCATTAATTACACATGGGCCAATCAACAGTAATATTAAAATAATCACCAGTGGGCCACTAATGGCTGAGATTAGAGAAGTTGCCCAGGGAGACCAGTTGTACAATCTCTTATACCATCCTTGGGACCCCTGTCTCTCCCTTTCTGTCTCATCTAGTCACCTCTTTACAGCTGCCAGGCTATCTTTTATTACTCCAGTGTGGTTCACCCAAAAGCAACATTCTCCTCCCAGGGCAACACTCAGTCCTCTAGCAACAATATATCTAGTCCTCTTCTGTTCTGGAGGACAGCTTTAGCTAGGGACCTCAGTGAGTTCTCTGGGAGTCTGAAAGTCCAGGATCCTCACACGCTATCTTCACCTAGGAGTGATGAACCCAGTAGCTCGTTCCTGCTACCTTCAGAGTGGTTGGAGTGCTGGGAATCACAGCATAGGTTCACTTGACTGCCAAGATACTGGAAACCAGACGATGAACATGTCCTCAAATCAACTTGTAAAGCCTGTAAGGACTGGATTGAATCATGATTAACAATGCCAGCTGAGATAACACATGACTTGGGGGGCCAACAATTGTTATCAGACTCGGGCAGACAGCATTCTTTGGTTTGGAGGGGCATATAGCATGCCCTCCCAGTTCTGCACCCAAGAAAAAGCTCTCACAACTAGGAAGCATGCTTAACAATCCCTCAGGTGGGCACAAAGAATAGTTCCACATCAGTGTACCAATCATGACCCAGCTTGCATCATGGCTAACTCAATTACATACCTACCAATTCTACTTGTAATCTCCATTCTTAAGATAATGCTCATACCATCTACTACATACAGGAACTCTCTAGGATTTGTCTTTCTCCCTTTTTGTAGAACAAACATAAGACAATTCTTTTGAGATCCTCCCTTATCCATAAACTATTCTTCTGTTTCCTCAATTCCTTTCCAAAGGTTTTCTTTACTAACCTTTTTCTTTCTTCTTAACATGACTAAAGCCCTCATTCACATTTAGCACCTCTCACCTCTAGGCTGTTCAGCACTGGATGGAAAATTCCCTTCACCTATGCAGAGTCACCATAATGGCTGCAAAAACCTAGGGGACTTTGAACTTAACACAGATAGAATGTCCCATCACCAAGGATTTAGTTCCAGTCCTCTCAGGAAACAGCTGTGGGGGTGGTAGTGGAATCAGGCAGGACAGAATATGTGGCAGCAGCCTCATCTCTCAGCAGCTCCAATGGAGTGTCATACGTCCTGCTGGGTCGCCTGCAAATTTCTGCAGACTGGTTAATGAAGCTTAACCTAAGGTGATTTTTCCCAATGTTTTCCTGGTTGCTTTACCTAAGCACATTCATTTTTTTTCAGGCTGGCACCTCATTAGTTTTTCCAAAGGAATACCAGGGTGACAACTTCTAGTAACCAGATTTCCTTTAAATGAGGCTAGGATTCTCTAGGGAGGTATAGAAGACTTGAACCTGTACAAGCCATTCCCCACAAGTTCAGTCTCCACTCTTGCACATCTGTTACTACTCTTTCCATGTCTTTAATTTTATCCTGTCTCACTTTCCAAAAATGTCTCCGGTCCCTTCATCTAAAGGGGGTTGATGGGTGGAGATTCAGCTTCTGTAACTTCTTCAAGCTGACTTAGGGGCGTTGTCTTTATCCTTAGCTAGGGACCCTAAAAAGCTTAGACTATTTTATCAAGGGGTTGCCAGGATTATATTTCAGGAGCAATATTTTACTCCAAACTGGAGATCATATAAAACATTTAACAACTGCACAAACCTTCTTTGGGTACAATAGTGTAGCTTACTTAGCACCCATTTGCAAAGGCATTTTCTTGATTGTCTGGGGAACTTAATCCCTGCGACCCCCAACAATGCCTCAGTTACCTATGTAGGCCTATATACAGATCAATGGGGACACAAGCCTCAGATCCACAAACTTTCCTGAATTTGTGGCTGATGTCAAATCAAAATTTGCTTAGTTAGGACTTTAAACTACCCACTATCACAGATGATTGACAAGTTCCTGCCCAGTTATGAAAGGCACAGGCATTAGTAAGGCATGCTTACAAACTATTCTATGACCTCCTGGCTCTGATTAATTTTGAATGACCAAGCACAAGTGACTCTAGGATCTGACACCATCTCTGCCATCCAAGCAGTGGCTTACTGCATCTGGATGCTTCATTGCTTTCATTCCAGTAGTGTCTCTCCACACAGGGATAAATGTCCCTTTGGCATTTCACTCGGTTGGTTGCTGGACTTGAACTCAGGGCCTGAGTGCTATCCCTCAGCTTTCCAGCTCAAAGCTAGCACTCTGCCACTTTGAGCTCCAAAGCAACTCTGCCCCAGCATTCTGCTGGCAGATTTGACACCACAGTCTCACAGGGACTTTACTTTGCCCTGGCTGGTTCAAAACTGCAGCTTTCAGATCAAGGAGTCCTACAAAAGGCCACAATATCCAATTAAAGCAACAAGTGGTCAACACAGAAATAGTCTCTAAGCATGATCTTACCTGGAACTTGGTAAGAGCCAAAGTTACATCTAAATAAGGATTGCTGTCCTTCTCCATGGGCCTGTGGGAAATTGCTATAAAGTAACTTAGAAGAGCAAGCTGAAATAGCAATTAAGCAATCATTTTGGTAGTCCTAATTTTCCTTTTTTCTCTTTCTTGGAACAAACATTTAGGACAACTTCACTTTCAAATTTTGTTCAGAAAGCCATTTCTAATGTTCTTTAAAACTTTTACTGATATTTGCTTAAACACTTAACACTTAACACTTTAGTCTTTATTTGCATTTGAAAAACCTTTAAGGGCTCAAAGAACTTTTGCCTCCAGGCCTCCTAGAGCTCAAGGCACTCCCTTTACCTTTTAGAAGAGGCTTTTTTTTTTTCCTGCAGTTTAGATCACTGCCTAGAACTCCAACAACAGTTTAAACTCAAATAAGTTTTTCCTTAATGCAAGAACTACAAATATCATAAGTGCACCAAAAGTCTAAGTCTGGACTTAGTTTCCTTCTTTTTCTAAAATACGTCCAATTGCAATCCAGTAGCATGAAACCAAATCATACAGAGATAAACTTTTAAACATTCCTTTTAAAAACTCTTTTCCCCAATTTAATACATTTTAGGGGGCAGTTTAAGAAACACTAATCACATCACCTCTGGCACTGATAAACAAATTCTGATACTTATCTCCAAATTTTAACTCAAGGTAATAAATTCCAAATTCCCTAATGCCTCTGTGCTAAACAGGATGCAGTGTTTACAATGTAAACAGCTCTATGCATACAATACCATACTTTTAAAATGCAGATTTCAGGATCTTTAGAAAAATACTTTTTACCAGTTCCTCTTTAAAACAATGCAGTAATCCTTTGAGACAAAGATCTTAAAGCACACAAAATTCAAGAGAGCTTTGCCAATTTTACTCTTGCAGGTGAGAACCAGGTTCAAAACAAAACTTTTTACAAGGCAAATTAGCTGGAATTTATTTTTCCAGGGCTTGTTACAACTGCAGACATGCGGGAGCGGCCATACCAGGCCCAGAAATGTTCAAATAAGTAACAAAGACATACACACACAAAAATCCCAAGGATCCATATTTAGGATTGGTACCAATTTCGAAAACAAAACCAGACAAGACAAAAAAACACCTCACAAAACAAGACAGAAGTAGAGACCTTTAAGTACCCCCAAATTTTGATGGCATGCCTGGCAGTAGTCAGAGTGAGGAAGACACCTGGGGCCCTGAAAACTCTCAGGGGTGCCTCCCCATGGAGACTTCCTTTCTCTGGCAGCCTGCTGGCCAAGGCCATCCTACCTGCAAAAATTACTATCAGGGAGCAAAAGTTTTTCATTTCTGGCGAGACTCAGTATCACCTCAGTCCTGGGGAGGGGATCCACATCCCTCCTGCCAAGGATCTGATGGTCCCAGGGAGAGGATTCCACATCCCTCCCGATAGGAACCTCCACAAGGAGGTCAAGGTGTCCCTTGACCACCCCGGCCTTAGATAGCTTGCTGCGTCCAGCTTTTTCCTCTCTGTTTTAGGCCACAGTGCACTTTCCAGATGTACGTACAGAAATACAGAGTGGTCGACCGACTTCTACTTACCTCCAGAGGCCTTTGCTTTTCACCTGGGTGATTTCCCCCAAAAAGATGGTTAAGAATTCCTGGAGGATAATCAGAGACTCTCTTGTGTCTGACGCCATCGTTGGGATTCCACATCTACCGGTGGGACTCAAACCCACGGGTCACCCTGTGGTTAAGGACTTTTCCCCGCCCATGCACCAAAAATGTTATGGGGTCAAGAGGAGGGGATTCCACATCCTTCCAGGTGGGGATTCCACATCTCCAGAGTCCACCACACAGAGACAGTCTCATATAAAAAGGTGAATTTACTGGGGAAGTAGATGGAGAACTGACTGGCCAGGGACACAGTGCAGCCTCGGGAGCTGACACTGTGACCCGGTTTCATAATTTTTAAATTATCTGACCAGCCTCAAAAATTAGGTGAATCTGGGAGAAATTTAAAATTGCAGTTTTGTTGTTCATCTTTGAAAGATAAAGGGAAGAGAGAAATCAAGAAAAAAAAGAAAGTAGGAAGAAGAAAAAGAAGAGAGGGAAGGAAGGAGGGATGAAGGGAGAGGAAGGAAAAATAAAGGAAACCACAAAAAGAAAATTACGAATGGAGGAAAGACTGAAGTTAAAACTATCTAGGTAATTTCATTAACAGAATAAATTATTTAATAAGCTAAAGACCCGACTTGCCTATAGTTAAAAAAATTGAATTAATGACATTACAACATTAATAAAACATTGATTGGCTAATTTTTTCAGAACATTAACCTGTGTGGTTTACTTATAAGCTTTTAGAAAGCTCAAAAACTTAATTTAGAGCTGGGAATGTGGCCTAGTGGTAGAGTGCTCGCCTTAGCATGCAGCCTCTGCACTTCTTTAAATTGCCCTGATTCCTCTACTGTTTCATACCCTGAAAATCCCCTTGTCTTACACACTTGCTATCCACCATCTTACTACCATTATGAGAAGCAACCTGGGGAAAGAGGATTCACTTCAACTCACTAGACTATAGAATAGATACTGCCCACCAACTGATAGATCACTTGAGCTCCTAAGAATGGTGCCATTGACTGGAGTTTACCTTTTGCCATTCACAAGTGCCTAAGATGACTTCTCTGTTCTATCTGTGGTCAAGAATCTAGTAGGAACTGGGTGTGGTGGCTCATGCCTGGAATTCTAGCTACTTAGGAGGCTAAGATCTGAGGTTCAAGGTTCAAAGCCAGCCTGTGCACAAAAGGACCTGAGACTCTTATTTCCAATTAATCTCTAGAAATTGGGAGGTGGGGCTTGGCTCAAGGGTAGGATGGTAGCATGAAGAGTTCAGGGACAATGCCCAGGACGAGTTCAAGACCCATGACTCACACACACACACACACACACACACACACACACACACACACAAGATACTTGTCCAATGTACATAATAACAAAGAGACTAGTATATGAAATTCTCATATGTGTATAGCACTGCTTTACCATGATCACCACTGAGCTTCCTAAATGCTATCAAAAGATACGGATGAAACAAAGATGGCCTTGCTCATACCTAACAAGGAAGGAAGACTACTTGCTTGAATTTTCATAGTTTGTTGAAATGAAGATGTCAAGCTTGGGATATTTTTGAGATGTGGGAGTCTAGTTTCAGACAGTAATTCTGGCAAGGGGAGGAGAAACATGATCAGATGAAGTGACAGACATGAATTAATAATGTGTGCTCCGTATACACAAGACAAAGAATTCAACGAGGCTTCTGGTCACTGGCGGCTCATGTCTATAATTCTAGCTGCTCAGGAGGCTGAGATTTAAGGACCATGCTTCAAAGCCAGCCAGGGCACAAAAGTCTGTGAGACTCTTATCTTCAGTTAACAACCAGAAAAGTGGAAGTGGTGTGTGGCTCCAAGGGTTGGGAAGTAGCCTTGAGCTGAAGAGCTCAGGTACGATATCCAGGCCTGGAGTTCAAGTCCCATGACTGACAAAAAAAAAAAAAAAAAAGAATTCAAAGAGGCTTAGAATATCAGAAGTTGCTTGGCACTATCTATTGAACAAATTTGTTATTCATTAACATGAGTGTTATGGGAGACTCCCAAATAAGCATTTCATTTGCAATGTTTATTTTGTTGGGAAAGAGAACACTGGAATCATGAAATCACACTGATAAAGCCACTGGAATAATATAACAATAATGACTAAAGGTGTTTAAATGCACACATTAACCTAGATTGTCAGTGTCAACTAGCCCCTACTAACTTTTACCTTTATTTCTTGAAATACTGAAAGTTATCACTTAACATTTTAAAGTTGCCAGTGATATTCAGATCATACACACATTGTAATTATGTAAAATCTTAGTAACCAGGATTTCTATAATCCAGTTCTATTCTTAGCTTTATCAGGAAAGCCAAGGAAATTACTGTTATACTCTCATTAAAAAAGAAAAAAGAAAAAAAAAGCCAATGACTTGTCAGCACCTCAAGAAGCTCCAAACAGAAACCACTGCCTTATTAGGTAAAGATCAGCCTAAACCATGACCACAATGTCAGGGGTAGAGAGAAACAGCAAGGGCCAATTCAATGTGGTCTCTGAGAAGAGAGCTGGATGGAGTCAGTGTTTCTGGGTAAATTAGGCCCCATTTCTAAACCAAAAAAAAAAAAAAGTCAAAGGAAATGTAAACTTCTAACAACATGGCTTTTGATATACGTTCCTTTGTGATTTTGATGCATGTGTGAGTTGCGGGGGGGGGGGGGGGGGTGAAGAGGACAGACAGAGGGGGAAGAGGTAATGTAATCAGTCCAGAGATGCAAATAGAGCATGGTTTGTCATGCAGAACAGGGAGACACTGTGCATTAAGGGTAAAAGGAAAAGTTGTACCAGGGCTCTTGAGAAAAGCCTTTACCATGGGAATCACATCCTAGTGGGAACTTGAAGAAATAACTTAACATCTAATTCCTTAACATCTCTAAGTTTCAAAAAACCTGCTATAGGATACAAAATCAACCTTCAGAAGTCAGTAGCCTTCTTGTACACCAACAATACACAAACAGAAGGCCAAATCAAGAAAATGATCCCATTCGCAATAGCCCCCAAAAGAATAAAATACTTAGGAATATACTTTACCAAAGAAGTAAAGGAATTATTCAATGAAAATTATAAAAGCCTAATGAAAGAAATTAAAGAGGACACTAGGAAATGGAAAGACATCCCATGCTCATGGCTAGGGAGAATCAAAATAGTGAAATTGGCTATACTGCCAAAACTGATATACAAATTCAGTGCAGTCCCCATCAAAATCCCAAAGACGTTCTTTATGGAAATTGAAGCTATAATCCAAAGATTCCTATGGAACAAGAAAAGACCTAGAATAGCCAAAACAATTCTAGGCAAAAAGAGCAATGCTGGTGGTATTACAATACCAGACTTCAAATTCTACTATAGAGCCATAGTAACAAAAACTGCTTGGTACTGGCGCAAAAACAGACCAGAAGATCAGTGGAACAGAATAGAAGACCCAGAAATAGAACCATACACCTATAGGCAACTTGTATTTGACAAAGGAGCCAAAGATATACAATGGAACAAACACAGTCTATTCAATTATTGATGCTGGCAAAACTGGGCAGCCACATGCAGAAAACTAAAAATAGACCCTAGCCTTTCGCCATGCACAAACATTAACTCAAAGTGGATCAAAGACCTCAACGTCAGACCGGAAACCGTGAAATTGCTACATGATAATGTAGGAGAAACACTGGAACTCATAGGCACAGGCAAAAGATTCCTGAACAGAATCCCAGGGTCACAACAGATTGGAGAGAGACTCGATAAATGGGACTACCTAAAAATTAAAAGTTTCTGTACAGATAAAAACATAGTTGCAAAAGTAGAGAGACAGCCAACCAACTGGGAAAAGATATTCACCAACAATATATCTGACAAATGCTTGATATCCAGTATCCACAGGGAACTCAAGAAACTAATCCCCCCAAAACCCAATAAACCATTCACTAAATGGGCAAGGGAACTAAAGAGAGACCTATCAGAAGAAGAGATTAAAATGGCAGAAAAGCATATGAGAAAATGTTCATCATCCATGGTCATAAAGGAAATGCAAATAAAAACAACCCTAAGATACCACCTTACCCCAGCAAGAATGGCCAAGATTTTGAACTCAGACAATGACAGTTGCTGGCGGGGTTGTGGAGAAAAAGGAACCCTACTGCACTGCTGGTGGGAATGTAGACTAGTTCAGCCACTCTGGAAAGCAGTGTGGAGGTTCCTTAAAGAACTGAAAATAGACCTTCCCTATGATCCCGCCATACCACTTCTGGGCATCTATCCTGAACAGCATGACCCAAGATATTATAAAGACACCTGCTCAGCTATGTTCATCTCTGCACTATTCACAATAGCCAGGCGATGGAAACAATCCAGATGCCCTACTGCAGATGAATGGATACAGAAAATGTGGTATATATACATAATGGAATTCTACATAGCCAACAGACAAGATAAAATAATGGCATTCGCAGGGAAGTGGATAAATCTAGAGTGAATCATGTTGAGTGAGACGTCAAGACCTAAGGAACAAAAGGCGCATGGCATCCTTAATATGTGGCTATTAAACCCAAAGTGTACAAGAGCGAGGACTCAATAACTGCATACCCAAAGCTATGGACATGGTAATGGAAATACAAACATAACTATACAGACAAAAAAACCTATGACTCTATAATCATAATGTTTTATTTCATAAATTGATATGTTTCTATGACATATAAACTGTTAGCCTAATTTCGATTAAGTTCTAAATACTAAGTCCCTGAGAATGTAATTAGAGATTCCTTCCTTGAACAATTGTTTGTTAAACTTGTCATTTAAAATATGATGTAAACATAAGCCATATAATTAATGATTGTTGTTCGTAAGGTACTATGTTATCTCTCATCATTTCTACTGTCCCTTGGTTATCTCATATTGTTACACTATCTCACTTTGTTACCTGATAAATCGGATATATTTGTATATTTGTATTTGGTTATCTGAAATTGGATAGGGAATGGGGGAAAACAAGATGAGGGGCAGGGGAGGGGGGAAGGGAAATGGGGACCAAGACATGTGAAAGGGTATCAATGTATGGGAATTAATGCACCATTTATCTGGCAAATATCATGTAACCCTTCTATTAATTACAATAAAAATATATTAAAAAAACCTGCTATAGACAATCTTACACACTTTTAAAGACAAGAAGTGGTAGAGTGAGGATGCAAAAATATTTCTATTGCAATCTCTGCCCCAGAGGCCAAAGACTAGGAGAGGAGAAGCGAGAAGGTCCTGTTGGAGTCTAATCTTCTAGGGTGTACAATGCTGTGTTTGAGTTTAGTCTATGCATGGATGGATATTTTTGAGCAGGATCATTGAACGATAATAGGCACATTTCAGGAGAATGGATTTGACAGCCAGTCTCACCATTTTGATGAAAGAAGAGGGATCTGTGCTTGGCCCTGAGCTTTAAAAGACTATTCGCGGCCCGGAGTTTGGCCTAGTGGTAGAGTGCTTGCCTAGCATGCACAAAGACCAGGGTTTGATTCCTCGGTACTACATACTTAGAAAAAGCCAGAAGTGGTGCTGAGGCTCAAGTGGTAGAGCTCTAGCCTTGAGAAAAATCCAAGGACAGTGCTCAGGCCCTGAGCTTAAGCCCAGGACTGGCAAAAAAAAAAAAAAAAAAAGACTATTCGCAAATGTCTTGGGATGCAGGCTTTCTGGACTTGGTCTTGGCTCTGTGTCTAACTCTGCCTCAATAACCTACTCTTCATGGACTGTCCTATATGTTTGAAAAGAAAGTCACTATGTCCAGTTGGTTTAGTGTTTCTCCAAAGGTACTGTTCTTAAGGGCTGGGAGGACTTGAATGACAGAATAGCTTGTTTAAGAGAAAAAACAAATTAGTATGTCAGTCAGTTCTGCCTCTTCAACAGCTCAAATGTACTAGACTCTTGCCTAATGTAATACTTCCCAGGAGTTGTGAGACACACACACACACACACACACACACACACACACACACACACACACTCACACTACTCCATGGGCAAAGTAGAATGAAAATTATTTTGTGATATTTTCTGTGATGGTACTTTTGCATATGCAACCTTCCTGTAGTATTTGAACATGGCTTTGATATGATGTTGAAAATTCATGATTATTTTCACCCCAATATATTGCTTGAAGAAATTTTTGACAGGAAGGAACACTTATTCACAGTTAGCAAGAATACATATTAGTTGAGCCACTATGAAAATCAATATGGATGCTCCTCAAAAAACTAAAAATAGAACTACAAATACTGTCCTGCTGAAACTTTCATGGGCAAATATCCAGTGGAAATTCCGTCAGCATTCGACAGATACCTGCACACCTGTGTGTATTCAAATGAACAAGCCTATGGCATGAGCCTAGTTGACCGCATAAATAAATTATTGTTGATATGCAAAATGAAGAATTATTCAGTCATAGCAAGAAATAAAATATTTTCAGGAAAATGGATGGAACTGGAGTTCATCATGTTGAGACAAATAAACCAAACTCAAAAAGACAAACATCATATGTTTTCTTTTTTTTCTCATAAGAGGAATCTATACCCAAAAACAATCAATAAAAGAAACTAAATGACATAATATAAAAAGGGGACTATTGGGAGACCATAGATATGGAAGGATGGTAAGTAAATTTGAAGAACATCAGATACGTGTGCAAAAATGTCCAAATGAAACACGTTCTTTTGCAAATTAAAAAATGTAATTAAATTAAATTTTGAAAATTAAAAACATTTAAATCCAGGATTGCTTTCAAATTTAATTGTTGCTTTAAGAATTCCTTTTGACAAATCTAGTGACATTAGGAAAATAAAGTTTCTCTGAAATAAAATTAATTTTTAAATATCCTCTAAAACATCTCACAGAAGGCGTATTTAAGCAAAAATAAATATTTAAAGGTGATTAAACCATAGGAGTTCTTGTAAGAGTCATTAACTCAAAAAAAATAAAATAAACCCCAGAGACCTGGCGGATGTCATGCACAAGTAATGGATAAGAAGATACTAGGGACAAGAACAAATTGGGGCAGCTCATACTGTATGTGAAGAGGACACCTCTTTCTTGGGTTCACTCCACTGTTGACCTACGGGAAGATTTGCCAGATCTGTTGGATGACATTAACATTTAAGTTGGTAAGATTGAACATTCCCTTAGATAAACTTGTTAATCAATGAAGTGATCATTCTTCCCTCTGTGATATGCTAGAGCTCATTCAATCAGCATGACTACAACAGAAAGACTGACTTACCCACCCCTCACTGGGCTCCATCTGTAAGAAAATTTTATAGCAGTCTGCCTTCAGCTTCATCTGACACATCAGCCCTTTCTGCCTACTGACCTCTGAATGAGTGCATCTGCTCTATGGCCCTTTCCACATTCCCACCCTGCAGAGTCTGCAGTTACCAGCCCCTGTAATTGTGTGAACCACTATCTTCTACTTAAACATTGTGTGTTTGTGTGGTATCCACTAGTTCTGTTGCTTTGGTAAACTCTGGCTTTCTTCCTGCAAATGTTTCTGGGAAAATCAATTTTCTGACACAACAAACATTTGCATGTGTCTTGTTTTATCGTGATTTTAAAACGTTTTTCCTAGGCCTTCGTACTAAGCCAAATCGAATTGTTCTGATCCATGAACTGAGTCAGCAGGAGAGCAAGTATCATACCTAGCTTCCTATATTTTTTTGATTTTGCTATTCTCTTCCCCAACCTACCCACCCTAGGCTCTTACCTGTTTTTTACGTACTTTCTAATGAAATAATGATAATAAACATACTTCTGAGTTGGTATTGATAATTGCTCTGTAACAGAAAATCTAAATTCAGCAAAATAAAACATGAGGAAGTAGATACTTGAAAGTAATTCTGTGGGGTTCAGGGGAAATGGGTAAATGAATGAAGAGAAGATGGTGAGAATGCAGTCAAGAACTCAATGTATATCCTACAAGATTAAGAAGAGTGATGGAAATGTTGGAAGGGAAAAAAAGGGGATGGTAGAGGAGTGGACTGATGGGTCAGAATGTTGCTTTGTTAAGTGTCAGCTCCTTTGTGCAACTAATTTTAAAAAGTAGTAGCTAAGTTAATCCAACAATAGACTATTTTTTAAATTTAAGATATAACTTGTTCTGTGTATTTCCATACTATTCAGATGACAGCTTACTAAAATATTTACAGAATGGAGAATACCAGCTGTATGAAATTCCTGGCTTGCTTATTCTCCAAATCTTTTCACTTCAAAATAATTTGAAACTCTTCTTTACTGCAGGATTATGAATACAGAGAATAATACAGAATATTGATACAGAATATTGACTATTTACTACCTAAAAAATTTCAATGTTTTGAGCAACATTACTGATATTAATCCTGAACAGTCATACCAAATATAGGAAATATTTGAGAGCCTTTTTGGATGACTATCTTGAGACTCCTTAAGATCTTTACGACCAAACAAATCTGTGTTCTGTCTCTTTCTTTTCAAGTGACAAGTTGTGGTTATAATTAGATAAATTCTAGCTAAGCAAGATTTTTCTGATTCTTATGGACTGACTGAATGTCCATGTGCCCCCAAATTCCTGGTTTAAAGCCTGACTAGCAATGTGATGGTGTTGGAGGATAGGAACTTTGCAGGTCATTAGGATTAGGTGAGGCTTTGAGCATTGTCCTCATGATTGGAAAAATGCTTCTTAAGAACATACTAGCATTCTAGCTCACTCTCTCCATCATGTGAGGCACAGCAAGGGAGCCAAGAAGAGGCCCACAGCAAGAGTGACATTGACCAGTACCTTGGTCTTTGATATCCCAGTCTCCAAGACCAGGATTATGACAAGTGGATGTCTGTATTTAGGCCACTCAGCCTATGAGCATTTTCTTATAGTAGACCACACAAATGAATACCTTGGCATTGATAACTATATTCAAATTTGACATCTTTATTTTATTTTCTCCAACTAGTCTGCACAACCAGTAAGAATTAGTAGAGAAAGAATGAAAAGAGCAGCTGATCAATGAAGAGTTCAGAATAAAGTTAAAATGCAATATTTTGGTCTAAAATCTTCTCTAAACACAAACCACTAAAGAAATAAACTTTCTCTGAAACTCTGAATTGCTGCTGTTGACCTTGGCCTTTCCAAATACCTTAAGACGTCAAAGCTGAACATTTTGGACCCAGTCCCATGGAAACAAGACTTAATAGCTTCAGCCAAAGCAACAGTTAGGGCATATTCTGGTCAACAAAAGGAACAAAAATACCATCTGCGGCTCCTTAATTATATTTTCCCCCAAGAGTTAATTTAAATTTGTTTAGTTTGTTATGCAGAGGAGGAAAAAAAACATTATCTAAAAAATCCCAGCTTTTCACAAAGCTAGGGATCATAGAAGTCAAACCATAGATTCAGCCACTTATTTCACCAATAATAGAAATTCTATAATTAGAGATTAGCCAGCTGCAATCATTTCTGATGCTTCAGGCAGCTGGATCAAGCTGATTTCATCTCAGTAGTGTCAAACCAAAATGTCCCATTTTCAGCAGAACAGTGTGACTCACACACACTGAGAATCTCTTTCCCCCCACCCAAATCTTCCTAACGAAGTCACTTTTTTCCTGTACTTATCCAGTTTCTTTCTAGCTTTAGATCTGTCTCAGCTGAAACATTTCTATTGCAATGTAGCTTCTGGGTAAGATGCGTAGACAATCTTTCAACTTGACTTGAAATTGATGTCATTAGGAATGGTTCTTCTAAACTAAGTCCCACATTTACTCCATTTATTTCTTTTTCCACTTTAGTAGAATGGTTGAGAAACTTTAAGATGAATAACCCTGGCAAAAGCAGAGTCCCTAATGACATCATTACTTATATTATTAATGGAAAAGTAAGCATTCCAGCCAGCTGCTCCTTCCTCCTTATTTTAAGTCGTGGGAAGCCCTGATCCAGCTTAACTCTCTGCCACACCACATTTTCTTCACTGAGAAGCTGCTGATGTTATGTTGGCCATTGTTATCTTCTGTTGTTCTGTCCTTGCAATGACATGGGAAACAGGCTTTACCTTTCCATGTGAATGGAAAATCATTTCTCAAGTTTGATTATGCCTTACATGGCATCAAAACAGTCAAAGGCTTCTAAAATTTATCCATTTCACAATTTCTTTAAATAAAAAACATGGTTTATAGGAATATATTCCCCATTCCTTATTGTCAATTACTAATCTGTTGTCTGCTACAAAAATTAAAGAGTAGAGAATTATACTTTGACTCGAGAACACAAACACTTTAGGACACAAACATGACCCCTTTCATGAATCAAATTTCACTTGTTTGTTGATAGAATTGCATGTATTTCCTGATTCATATGTAACTGAATTGACATGAGAGTCAGAGACCTATTTTTCACTGCACAACTTAGTGCAAGATTCTGCCAATTCAACATGATATTTTTAGTATTGACTCATGAATTGTAAGAAAAAGAACCTATTATACTAATGTAAGACATTAATGATAGAGAAAATAACAAAGTCATTTATACTCCATTGCCTTTCTGTAAATCTAGTATCTTCCAAAGAATTAAAGATGACTAGAGCAAGAAAATAACAGAGTGCTATGGTAGCACATACTTTTAGTCCTAGCTACACAGGAAGCAGAGTTAGGAGAATTATGCTCCAAGGTCAAGTACCTATCTCAAGGATGAAGAGAAAAGGAACCTGGCATGCTCTTGGTAGGAATGTAATTTAGTACAACCATTTTAGAAAATAGTATGAAAATTCTTCAAAACACTAAAAGTAGACTTATCATATGATCCAACAATCTTACTATAAGTTATTTATCCAAATGTACATTACAGCAATGCTTACAATAGCTAAGCTATTAAGACAACCAGAATGTCTATAAACAGATGATAAGATCATGAAGATGCATATTGGAACAGTACATCTCTTTATAAAGAAGAAAAATGTCAAAAGGAAGAGATCATGTTGAATTAAATAAGGAGGGTTTAGTCAGAAAAAAATACTTATATATGGAAGTTAAAAAGGTTGAAACATAGAAAGGGAATAGGAAGGCACAGAAATTGGGAGGGTGGCAAAATTGGGAGACAGTAGTCAAAAGGTATAAATATATTTAGACCAGATGAATAAAGTCAAGAGATTTATAATGGTTTTAATTAATGACAATGTATTGTAGTCCAGAAATTTGCTAGAAAGTGTAAACCTTACATCACACTGATAAGTTGATATGTTAGTTAGCTTCATTGAGTATTTCTGGAATGTGTACATTGATTAAAATATCACATAGTTACCTATAAACATACACAATTCTTATTTGTCAATTAAAAACAAATTGTTTTTGTTTCTTTTCTTTCTTTTTTTTTTTTTTTTTGGTGAGTCATGAGGCTTGAATTCGGCCTGGGCACTGTCCCTGAGCTATTTAGATCAAGGCTACCACCCTACCCTTAAGCCAAGCTCCACTTCCCTTTCTCTAGAGGTTAATTGAAGATAAGAGTCTCAGGTCCTGGAGGTAAAAGCTGACACACTGAAAACTTTACAAGAAGGAATAGGAGATACACTAGGTCTCCTTGACACAGGTCGAAACTTCCTTAATAAGGACCAAGAATCACAACAAATCAGAGAAAGGCTTGATAAGTGGGACTGCATTAAACTGCAGAGCTTTTGTATGGCAAAGGACATAGCTAGTAAATTAATTAGGAAGCCTACAGAGTGGGAGAAGATCTTCACCAACCAAACAACGGACAAAGGCCTCATATCTAAAATATATCAGCAACTCAAAAAATTGAATCACTCCAAAACTAATCTCCAAAGTAACAACCATCCCATTAAAAAATGGGCCAAAGACTTAAAGAGAGTCTTCTCTGAAGAAGAAACAAAAATGGCCTATAGACACATGAAGAAATGCTCAACATATCTGGTCATAAAAGAAGTGCAAATCAAAACAACTCTAAGATTCCACCTCACTCCAGTTAGAATGGCCAGGATCAGGAAAACGAATAATAACAGATGCTGGAAGGGATGTGGCCAGGAGGGATCACTACTACACTGTTGGTGGGAGTGCAAACTCATTCAACCACTATGGAAAGCAGTATGGCAGTGCCTCAAAAGGCTAAACATAGAACTCCCCTATGACCCAGCAATTCCACTACTTGGCATTTACCCAACCATCCAGAATCTAGGGCATACTAAATCCACTAGTACAACAATGTTCATTGCAGCATTATTCACCATAGCAAAGATATGGAATCAACCTAGACGTCCCTCAGTTGATGAGTGGATCAACAAGTTGTGGTATTTGTACACAATGGAATTTTATGCTGCTGTCAGAAAGAATGACATCGACCCATTTGTAAGGAAATGGAAAGACTTAGAAAAAATCATATTAAATGAAGTAAGCCAGACTCAAAGGAACTTAGGCTTAATGGTTTCCCTCATTTGTCATAATCAGTAGAAACCTTGGGCTCTACTAGCAGAGATCTGCAATAGAGCAAAACCTTGATACGTAAGGCCATATAGTATGAAGCTAATTGAAAGGACCTCCAGGATATTGAAACAAAAGCCATATAATGAATGATTGTTGTCCTTAATGTACTGTTATCCCTCATCTCCTTTGCTGTCCCTTGGATATCTCATATTGTTACAGTATCTCACTTTGTTATCTGATATATTGAATTTATTTGTATTTGGTTATTTGAAATTTGATAGGGAAGGGGGAAAACCAATACGGGAGTGGGTGGTGGGTGGGGGGAGGGTAATGGGTACCAAGACATGTGAAAGGGTATCAATGTATGTGAATTAATGCACCTTCTATCTGGCAAATATCATGTAACCCTTTTATTAATTACAATAATATATATATATACATATATATATACATATATATATATAAAAAGAGTCTCAGGTCCTTTTGTTCCTGGGCTGGCTTTGAATCTTGATCCTCAGATCTCAGCCTCCTCTGTAGCTAGGATTACAGGCATTGAGCCACTGTGCCCAGTTAACTTTTTTTGTTTCTTTTTTTTAATTTTTTCATATATTTTTATTGTAATTAATAGAAGGGTTACATTATATTTGCCAGATAGATGGTGCATTAATTGATACCTTTTCACATGTCTTGGTCTCCATTTCCCTCCCCACCACCCCCACCCCTCATCTTGTTCCCCCCCCTTCCCTATCCAATTTAAAATAACCAAATACAAATACATCCGATATATCAGGTAACGAAGTGAGATATTGTAACAATATGAGATAACCAAGGGACAGCAAAAGAGATGAGAGATAACATAGTATATTAAGAACAACAATCATTCATTATATGGCTTATGTTTCTATATCCTAGAGATCCTTTCATTTAGCATCCTACTATATGGCCTTTTGTATCAAGGTTTTGCTCTATTGCAAATCTCTGCTAGGAGAGCCCAAGGTTTCTACTGATTATGACAAATGAGGGAAACCATTGAGCCTAAGTTCCTTTGAGTCTGGCTTACTGTTGGGAGCCAGAGTGGAATCAAACTGTACCTTGACTTGCATCAGACGATGGCTTTATTGTCTTATTGCTTTCTGGCCCTATTCTATGTAAATGACCTGAGAATTACCATATGAATGTAACACCTGGAGGGTCCCTGGGTCTGGAGGAGGGAAGAAGGGGGAGTGGAAAATAAACGCAGAGTCTCGGCAGTCTTTACCTGGACTGCGGACATCCCGGACCCGGTGTGTCTGTCTCTCTTCTATTTCTTGCTAGTCCTTGCCCCCGATTTCAGGAACCCCAATCTGCGAACCCTGGTTTGCTGCCGGTTGGCTCCGGCATCTGGCGCCCGAACAGGGACCCTGAAAATCTGGGACGAAGGTGAAGGACCCCTCCCTGTGGTGAGTAACACATCGTAGGACTATTAAGAGAGGATCTTAAGAGAGTGTATAGTCAGGAGTAAAAATTATGGGTCAAGTTAATAGCCATAGGTCATATGTACCGATCTTAACAGGCCTACTTGAAGCCCACGGAACGTGGGTGGAAAAAGGGGTGCTTCAGAGCTTCCTACAGTTTGTCGAGGAGGCATGCCCGAGGTTTATAGAGGAGGAATTCCAAAAAACCTGGCGGCGGATGGGAAAAAGAATTCAAGAATATTATAATGTATATGGCCCCGAAAAGACCCCAGTAGAGGCTATTGATGTATGGAATATAGTAAGTGAATGCATAGATCCTCTACATGAAAATGCTGAACTTAATCTTGAATTAAGGGAACTTTATGAGTTAAAGGACCCTTCTGAAAAACCTGAGGCTAAGCCATAGGCCACAGCCCAAGAGAGTCTAAGTGAGATCTTGAAAAGGGAACAACAACCAGTAGATATTGAGTATCAGATTTCAGGTTTGAATATCAAGGAGGAAAGTTATGATGAGTCAGTGGAGGGCCAGGTGGCTACGATAGAGAAGAAGTTAGAAGAAATGCTACATTTTCTATCGAAAATGGGGATGGAGCAGAGAGCCCCCCCAGAAGTAGGAAAGAAATATGACCCTAAGGCCACTATGGTGTCTGATTCTAAACCTTACCCCTCACACCCACCGCCTCCGGCTGCAGCCTTACGGCCTCAATCCCTTTTTCAACCTTTAGGCAAGCCTAAAGGCCCTAGCAACAAGTCCCTTTTAACAGGCACTACAACCAGGCACAGTGCATCGCAATTAAACCTGACTCAGGCTGCTAGAGAGAGGGAAGATATTTCAGGGCCTCGATGCTTCCCTAGTTTAGTTGATCATGATGAACAAGTATACTATCAACCTGTTCCTGTTAAACTATTACAGGATTTAAAGAGTGCCTGCTCCCAATATGGGCCAACTGCCCCTTTTACTCAAGTAATATTGGAGGCTGCGTGTGCTGGTATTGCATGCCCAAATGACTGGAAGCGGCTTGCCAGAGCATGCCTTAGTGCAGGAGAGTACTTATTATGGGAGACAGAGTTCACTGCACAGTGTCGGGCTAAAATTGAAACAAATAGGTCTAAGAACCTGCCTTACACTGTTGATCAGTTGTTAGGAGAGGGAACCTATAAAAACACCGAAGATCAATTGGGTTATGCAAAGGAGGCCTATTTGCAAATAAATGCTGCGGCGAGAGAGGCTTGGAAAAGGTTACGCAATTCCAATCGTACAAAAAATCTAGTAGAAGTTAAACAGGGACCGAATGAACCTTATCTAGAATTTTTGTCTCAATTAATGGAGACTGCAGACCGCCTAGTACAAGATGAGAATGCAAGGAAGATTATAGTTAGACACATAGCCTATGAAAATGCCAACGCCGCCTGTCAGGCGGCTATCAGACCCCATAGGAATAAGGGAGGAATCACGGACTTTATTTCACTGTGTGCTGATATTGGACCCTCCCATGTACAAGGCCTTACTTTAGCCACCGCTCCTCAAGGAAAGACTGTTACTGAGTTTCTAAAATATAGAGGTCAGCGGCATTCTCGGGATGCTAGACCCCAGGGCGTTGCTTTTCTTGTGGAGAAATAGGACATTGGATGACGCAATGCCCACGCCAGGCCAGGCAAAAGAGAGAAAAATCACCTGGCACATGTCCACGCTGTGGTAAAGGGAAGCACTGGGCTAAAGATTGCAAGTCAGCAACAAATCGCAATGGCCGCCCGTTTTTGGGAAACTGGAGAAGGGGCCAGCCCCTGGCCCCGCAAAACCATGGGGCAGTCCCTCCCTCTTCTCGGCCACAAGTGCATCTTCTAACAACCCCCCAGGATCAGTCTCCAGCCTCCTCCGTGCCACCCCAGGCAGTGCAGGATTGGACCTCTGTTCCTCCACCTGCTCAGTATTGACCCCAGAGATGGGGACACAAGCTCTCCCCACGGGGGTCTTTGGCCCCCTTCCCCCGGGAGTGGCTGGATTGCTGTTAGGGCGAAGTAGCTCAGCCCTTAAAGGGATACAGATTACACCTGGCAAAATTGACCAGGATTTTACTGGAGAAATCAAAGTTATGGCCTCTGCCCCGAAACACGTGGTATCGATCCCAGCCGGTCAAAAATTAGCACAACTAATACTTGTGCCTTTACCTCCCGGGGAGACTGCTAATTCCCCATGTGGACAGAGAGGATTTAGATCTTCTGATATCTATTGGGTACAAAGCATAAAACAAGAGAGGCCTGAGATGACTATATTTATACAAGAAAAGCCCTTTAAAGGAATATTAGACACTGGAGCAGATGTGTCTGTGATATCTAAAAAACATTGGCCAGCCCAATGGCCCCTGACAACCTCTATGACTTCCCTACAGGGGGTTGGGCAAGCAACTGACCCACAGCAGAGCAGTGCGATCCTTGTTTGGAGAGATGAGGAAGGGCACTCTGGTCATTTTCAGCCATTTGTCTTGGATCATCTGCCAATTAATTTATGGGGTCGTGATATCATGGAAAAAATGGGAGTGTATATGTTTAGTCCTAGTGCTGCGGTCACTAAGCAGTTACTGGATCAAGGCCTCCTCCCCTTTAGGGGACTAGGCCGAGCAGCACAGGGGGAGCTAGAGCCACTCCAACCCTAGTCTCACCCTACGAGACAAGGATTAGGGTATTCCTTAACGGGAGCTGTCGTTTGCCCTCCCCCTCATGCTGATCCCATAAATTGGCTCTCTGAAGAACCGGTATGGGTCAAACAGTGGCCTCTTTCTCTAGAAAAGATCATTGCAGTTCAGCAGCTGGTACAGGAACAGCTGGACTTGGGACATGTGGCCCCTTCTAACTCTCCATGGAATTCTCCAATTTTTGTTATAAAGAAAAAGTCAGGTAAATGGAGGCTGTTACAGGATTTGAGAAAGGTGAACGCAACAATAGAACTGATGGGGGCCCTACAGCCTGGCTTGCCTTCACCCATGGCAATCCCAAAGGATACTTATAAGATTATTATAGATTTGAAGGATTGTTTCTATACTATACCCCTGGCGCCTCAAGACTGTAAGCGCTTTGCCTTCAGCGTCCCCTCTGTTAATTTTAAAGAACCCATGAAGCGATATCACTGGCTTGTGCTTCCACAGGGCATGGCAAATAGCCCAACTTTATGTCAAAGTTTTGTAGCTAGAGCCATTTCTTCCACTCGTGAAAAATTTTCTTCTGTTTATATTGTTCATTATATGGATGACATCTTGTTGGCTTGTTCTGACCCTATCGTCGTACGACAAGCCTTTGGACAACTAAAGCAAGATCTGAGCCTCTTTGGCCTTATAATAGCAGCTGAAAAGGTTCAGGAACACCCCCCTTTTACATATCTAGGCCATATATTAGGCCCACACTATTTTAAAAGCCAAAAAATACAATTAAAAACTTCACACTTAAGAACTCTTCATGATTTTCAGCAATTCTTAGGAGATATAAATTGGCTTCGGCCTTATCTAAAGCTCTCCACAGGAGAGTTAAAACCCCTCTTTGATCTCTTAAAAGGAGATACCAACCCTACATCCTTGCGTGAATTAAATCCTGATGCCAGGAGGGCCATCCAAATTGTAGAAAAGGCAATTTCCCAGCAACAAGTGACCTATTGTGACTATTCTAAACCATGGGGAGTTTACATTTTAGCTACTTCTCACTCCCCAACTGCTGTATTGTGGCAGGATGGCCCACTTTTATGGCTTTATCTACCATCAACACCCGGCAAAGTGCTGACCCCCTACTACGAATTGGTAGCTAATCTGATACATATGTGCTGAGTGGATTCCCGTAAATATTTAGGTCAGGAACCTCATTTTATATGTGTCCCATATAATCTACAACAACAAGATTGGCTATTCGCCCATTGCGATCCTTGGGCCATTGCTTGGGCCAATTATACGGGAAAAATTTTGCATCACTACCCGTCTAACAAACTTCTCCAATTTGCTGCGTGTCATACGTTTCTATTTCCTTCCATAGTACAGGCCTCGCCTTTATCTTCTGCCGCTTTGGTATTTACAGATGGATCCTCTAATGGAACGGCTGCTTTGACCATCAATGGGAAAACTCAATCTTGGGTTACGGGTTTTTCCTCCGCCCAAGAGGTGGAATTAGAGGCTGTTTTACAAGCACTCGTCCTGTTACAAGACAAGCCCTTTAACTTATACTCAGACAGTCAATATGTAATTCGTGCTCTTCAAGTCATAGAAACTGTTCCCTTTATTGGAACTACTAACTCCAATATCCAGACTCAATTTCGCCAAGTACAAACTTTGCTTTGTTCTCGCAACCACCCCTGTTTTTTTGGCTTTGTTCGAGCTCACACTAATCTTCCTGGCCCTTTAAGTGAGGGCAATGCGGTTACTGACTCCGCCACCAGAGTTTACTTAACTCAGGTTGAACTTGCTAAGCAGTCACATGCCATCCACCATCAAAACAGTCGAGCCTTGCGCCGACAGTTTAAATTATCTAGAGAAGCAGCACGACAAATAGTTAAGACTTGCTCCAACTGTGTCCCTTTTTCACCAGCCCCCCATTTAGGTATAAATCCACGAGGACTGCTTTCTAATCACATTTGGCAGATGGATGTCACACATGTTCCATCATTTGGCCGATTAAAATATGTTCATGTTACTGTAGATACTTATTCTAATTTTATCTTGGCCACCCCCCTTGCTGGGGAAGCCACTAAACATTGTATTTCTCACTGCATTCGATGCTTTGCTGAGATGGGGATTCCCTCGCAAATAAAAACAGATAATGGCCCTGGCTATGCAAGCCGAGCATTTCAATCCTTCTGCCATTCCTATAATATCACTCATATTACAGGCATTCCTTACAATCCTCAAGGTCAAGGCATTGTGGAGAGAGCTAATGGATTATTAAAACATCAAATTGCTAAAATACAGAAAGGAGAGTCATATCCCGCTACCCCTGTGAATATACTTAATCATGCCTTATTTGTTTTAAATTTTTTGAATTTGGATTCAAATAATTTATCTGCTGCTCAGCGATTCTGGGAAAAAAGAGAGCAGCGTGCTTTTGCCTTAGTAAAGTGGAAGGATCCCCTAACTGGTGCTTGGCATGGACCCGATCCTGTTCTAATCTGGGGTCAAGGGCATGTATGTGTTTTTTCACAAGGAGAAACTGATGCCCGCTGGCTGCCTGACCGCTGCGTTAAATTAGGGGTATAGAAAAGAGTAAAAATTGCACTTGTGTTTATTTTAAAATAAAAAATGGGGGATATGTTGGGAGCCAGAGTGGAATCAAACTGTACCTTGACTTGCATCAGACGATGGCTTTATTGTCTTATTGCTTTCTGGCCCTATTCTATGTAAATGACCTGAGAATTACCATATGAATGTAACACCTGGAGGGTCCCTGGGTCTGGAGGAGGGAAGAAGGGGGAGTGGAAAATAAACGCAGAGTCTCGGCAGTCTTTACCTGGACTACGGACATCCCGGACCCGGTGTGTCTGTCTCTCTTCTATTTCTTGCTAGTCCTTGCCCCCGATTTCAGGAACCCCAATCTGCGAACCCTGGTTTGCTGCCGGTTGGCTCCGGCAGCTTACTTCACTTAATATGATTTTTTCTAAGTCTTTCCATTTCCTTACAAATGGGGCAATGTCATTCTTTCTGACAGCAGCATAGAATTCCATTCTTTATAAATACCACATCTTGTTGATCCACACATCAACTGAGGGACATCTAGGTTGGTTCCATATCTTTGCTATGGTAAATAGTGCTGCAATGAACTTTGTTTTGCTGGTGGACTTAGTATGTCTTTGTTCCTGGATGATTGGGTAAATGCCAAGTAGTGGAATTGCTGGGTCATAGGGGAGCTCTATGTTTAGTTTTTTGAGGAACTGCCATACTGCTTTCCATAGTGGTTGAATGAGTTTGCACTCCCACCAACAGTGTAGTAGTGATCCCTCCTGGCCACATCCCCTCCAGCATCTGTTGTTTTTAGTTTTCTTCATCCTGGCCATTCTAACTGGAGTGAGGTAGAATCTTAGAGTTGTTTTGATTTGCATTTCTTTTATGACCAGAGATGTTGAGCATTTCTTCATATGTCTATAGGCCATTTTTGTTTCTTCTTTAGAGAAGGCTCTCTTTAAGTCTTTGGCCCATCTTTTAATGGATGGTTGTTACTTTGGAGATTAGTTTTGAATTGATTCAATTTTTTGAGCTGTTGATATATTTTAGATATGAGGCCTTTGTCTGTTGTATGGTTGGTGAAGATCAGTGAGAGGTATGAGGCAACAATCAGGAAAGCAACTCCTTTTGCAATAGCCTCAAAGAAAATAAAGTACCTAGGAATTACCTTAACTAAGAATGTAAAGAACCTTTTTGATAAAAACTTTAAAACCCTGAAAAAGGAAATTAAAGCAGAACTGAGGAAATGGAAAAACCTCCCATGTCCTGGAATGGAAGAATCAATATTGTGAAAATGACAATCTTGACAAGGGCTATTCACAAATTCAACGCAATACCCATCAATATCCCAATGTCATTCTTTATAGAAATAGAAGAGGCAATCCAAAATTTCATCTGGAATAATAAAAGACCCCGTATAGCAAAAACACTTCTTAGCAGAAAGAACAGCGCAAGAGGAATTTCAATATCAAACTTTAGACTCTATTACAGGGCTATAATTATCAAAACAGCTTGGTACTGGCACAAGAACAGGCCTGAAGACCAATGGAATAGAACTGAAGACCCAGATATTAAACCACAGACCTATGGCCACCTAATCTTTGACAAGGGAGCCAAAAAAAATAGAACGGAAGAAAGATAGCTTTTTCAACAAGTGGTGCTGGCAGAACTGGTTAAGCACGTGCAGAAAACTAAAGTTGGATCCTTCTTTGTCACCCTGTACTAGAATTAACTCCAAATGGATCAAAGACCTGGAGGTAAAAACTGACACACTGAAAACTTTACAAGAAGGAATAGGAGATACACTAGACCTCCTTGGCACAGGTAGAAACTTTCTTAATAAGGACCAAGAATCACAACTTTTTTTTGTTTCTATGCTGAGATTTGCATACAGGGTGTTGTGCTTGCTAGGCAGATGCTTTATCACTTGAAGGGTATGGACTTCTAACTCCTTAAATGTTTTTTAAAAATGCATAAAAGTCACATATAAACCATAAAAGTGACACATGCATAGAAAATCAGAATGAAAATGTATACAATCATAAAACCAAGATACAAATATGTTACTTATTTTTTAAAAAAGACACAGATCAAGATGCATTATACTTACAAACAGATTTATTGAATGGTAACCCCTTTGCACAAGTATTGAAGATAATAACAATGTATAATTTAAGAAAGAAGAGGCAATAGTATTTCTGCATATTCAAAATCTGGTATACAATTCTAATTTCTATGAATACTTTATATGCTATCATTTCTTCAAGAATTATTTATCAGAAGGAAAAATGTAAAACATTTATCTACACAGCTTCAGTGCACTAGTTAGATGAGAAAATTCTAAGGTTTGAATAGATGAGAGAGAAGCAAACCACATGCTAATAAATCAACCTTTAAACAAGGCAAATTTGAAGGCTTTGGAGTTTGACCATGTATGTACCTGCACAAAGATGGGAACCCAGAGCTTGCAGTGGAATGGCAGATATGAGACCTGCATTGCCTCAGGCCATCAGAACTGCTTACCATGTCATAGATATTCTTGATGCCCCAGCCCCTCCCCAAATCAGCTGCTGTTGTCAAGGTATAGATTTTGCCAAGCAGCCAGATTTAGATTTCTAGTACAGCAAGAAAAAAAAAAAGAGTTAAACAAGTTGCCTCGAGATTTTGATGAAAGGAAAATTGAAACTGACAAATCACACTTTTGGACGTATGGTTCTGTATTGATATAGCACTTTCCACATGTAGTCTTATAGTGGAAATGTGGCGCCTAGAAGACACATGTGGCTTCATTTTACAAATGGACCCAGTCTTGTTGAGTACTCCTAGCTTTTCTAGTAGGAGAGCTGACTTGCATCTGATCCCACATTTCTTTCACCAGGCATGATGCTATCCCTCCAAAGCAGTCTTGGTGCTCTCAACTAGACATGTATGTACTACATTACCTTATTACAGATCAACGTCTAAATTTTTAAGATAATTATAACTGTCCCAGGGGCTGCTTCTAACACCAAGCATCAGTGCTTGATGCTGGCACCATGTTGGAGCAGTTCCATGTTGATGGTTTTACAGGAAGCTGAGCAGACTGTCTTTCCATTAGGCAATTTTCCAGCTCCACCATATCTTTCTGAGTCTTAAATTACATTGAAGTTGAATATGATGATGCCTCTTGCATTAAGCGGCACAAAAACTTGTTAGTAACAGAGACCCCATTTTAACTACTTAGGTATTAGTAGGCTCAGCAGGAAATTACCCAATGTAAAGAAGATGCAGTTGGACCTTACAAACAACTCTAACTATGGTTTTATCAACAACCAGGACTGTCTCATTCTCTACATTCTTTGTTTCTGTTTAGCTTGGAATAGTCATTTTATTCTTGCACACTGGCTTCTTTTGTAGTATGGATGTCCTGACCAGGGGAATACCTAACAATGGCCTTGCCCATGCTAGGCAAGCCTTGGCTGGCCACACCCAGCACCTGCTTCCCAGATTACCTTTATGACCAGATGTACTATCCAAATACAGTCCTTCCTATGATGAGCCTTAAAATAAAGATAAATATTTTATGTATAAAATGTACAAAATATTTCAATTTGATTTAAAGCAAAGGCATCGACTGTTACTTTTGCTTTTCATGTTGTTTTCAAGCAGGCACATGCATGAGCCCAGGCACTGTGACACAATGAGAATTGACTTACATAATGCTCAAGCGAATCCCTGATAGGGGATAAACTCTTCATGGAAACATCAGGGTTTCCAAAGCAGGCTTTGGAAAGTACAGGTTACCACAGGCTTTTAAAGCTTTGGTCCACCTAATTTCCCAGCAGTCTAAGCTCCTGGTTTGAGGATAAGCAACAGACTGTGGAACAGCTCAACAATGCATTAAAATTCGGTGTTTACTTTTCATGGAAAACAAATAATTCATCCTGGGAATAATGATAAGTAGAGAAATAAATGTGCTTCAAAGATGTGCTGACCTCAGAGGTAGGCATGACAGCTGCATATAAACCGTATGAATCCATAAGGCTTCATTGACAATAATTTACACCTGTGTAGGTGACCTAGACTTGCAGGTGACTCAGTGTTGAGATCCCGGGAGGAAAGACTCTGCAATGTTTTCTAAGTTCTCACATACATTAGCAGCATCGCAGTTCCTAAGTGTTGCAGTTATCTCAGGTATCTTGCAAGAAATTTTTCATTTAAAGAATAATTCATATAGCTCATCCATTTTCTTATTCTATTGGATTCTAAATGAGAACCTACAGATGATTGCTAATCCCCAAATGCATGTCCCCAAAGATAAACCACACTAGTTTAATAAATATATGAATTAATGAATCGATTTAAGTAGGAAGATGAACAACTAGGAAAGAGCATGGGAAAACAATGATGGACAGAAGGCTTCTACTAATAGGAGGGAAGACACCAGTTACACTGTCTCACTGTCTACATGTGTCCACCCTTAAGTCCTGTTTTTCCTCTTTCCTTTTTTCTTTCTTTTTTCCCCTTTCACTTCCTTTTTGTTCCTTTTGAACCCACAGCTTTGCACATGCTCAGCAATGACTCTAATATACTTGGTTAGTCTTAGCATTTCTTGTCAATAATTGCCTTAATTTTTAATTTTCAGATCTTTAAACCTGATTTTATTGCATCATTCTATTTTTAGCACAAGTCTGAGGCTTCTTCCTGTCATATTCCTTGTCATCCATGACAAAAAAAGGAAAACGAAGAAAAATTAACAGAGTTGAAAAACAGTAGATTATTAAGCAACCCTGACACGGAAAATAACAAGGAAGCAAGGAGAGAATTGAACTACAGATTTAAATCAGATAATAAAATGCTAATGAAGGGTCGGGAGATTGGCTTAGTGGTAGAGTGCTTACCTTGCATTCCAGGTTTGATTCCTAGGTACCACATACACAGAAAAATCCAGAAGTGGTGCGGTGGTTCAAGTGGGAGAATTCTAGTCTTGAGAAAACCCAAGGACAGTGGTCAGGCCCTGAATTCAAGCCCCAGGACTGGCAAAAAAATGACAATTATATCAAGTGATTAAGTATGTTCAGGGCAGCATTATACACCATAGCTAAAATATGGAACCAACCCAGATGCCCTTCAGTAGAAGAAGGGATCTGAAGATGTGGTATATTTACATGATGGAATTCTATACTGTCATCAGAAAGAATGGTATTGCCCCATTTGTAGGGAAATGGAGACTTGAAAAAAAAATCATATTAAGTGAAGTAAGCCAGACCCAAAGAAACAAAGGCTCTATGGTTTCCCTCATTTGTAGCAATTAGTATATGTCTAAGATTCTCCCAACAGAGGATCATAATAACTCTAAAGCTATGTACATATGTCCATATAGGAGAAGACTAGCAAAATGAACTCCATGATCGGGAAACAAGAGGTTTTTCTTTGTGATTGCTATTTTCAATGTACTATGTGAAGCAATTGTTTTTCTTCTTTTCTTCTTAAGGTTTATCTCACTGACTCTATCTGACTTTGGTACTTGATATATTGTATATATTTTTATTTGTGAATTTAAAAAAGGGAAGGTAAGAGAAAAATAAGATGAGTGGGAAAGGGTGGGGGAGGAAAAATGGGAGAAAAACATGGGAAGGGGTAACAATGTTCAGCAAGAAATATACACACTATCTGATGAATGTAAGTGCAACTCCTCTGTACATCACCCCAACAATAAAGTAAAATTTAAAATAAATAAAAGCCCCCCCAAGCATTTCAAAATAGCAAAAGAAAATGATATTAAAAATAAAACAAGCCCCAGAGATCAATGAGAATAAGGATTAAAAACCTAAAAGCCAAAGAGAAAAAGGATAAAAATCAATAATAAAAATTTTTTAGACAAAACCTTGTTATTGTAGAGAGGATTAAGACTGGAAAATTAGGAGGCAAAAAAGTAAAGTAGAAATTTTATTTTTAAAAAAGTCAGTAAAAGGAGGATTAAAATAAATTGGATGTAAGCAGGAAAGTGACTCACATCTATAACCCCAGCCACTTAGAAGGTGTAAACTGAAAGGATTAGCCTGTGCAAAGAGTTAGAAAGATTCCATCTCAATTAATAGTCTGCCCATGGTAGGGTATCCCCATTTTCTCTGCTGCATGGCATGCTGTAGATAGGAGGACAGAGGTCTGAAGTGCACCCTGGGTAAAAATGAGAAATTCTGCCTGAAAAACGTAGCAAGACAGGGCATGGATTTGGGCTCAGTGCTAAATGCCTGCTTAGCAAGGCTGAAACTGCAAAGTTCAAATTCCAGGGCTTCCGATAATGATAATACACATACCAACAGGTGCTGATGGCACTGTAAACTTTGGAAATAGAAACTGCTCTGATTTGACTACAATATTTAAGAGGACTTTTTTATGCTCCTCTTCCCTCACGTTGAGGGTGTTCATTTGGCTACTGTTCATTATCCTGATGAGGAAAATAATTCCGTGTCAGCAGCATGCTCTTTGAATATGGAAGTTGGTTAAGGTTTAGGAGTAGTGGAAGCCCTTCCCTGCCTCTGAGCTACCTGAGGTACCTGAATGAACAAGATTCCTCACTCATTTCAGACTCCAGTCTGTGTATTGTTGTTGGGGTTGTTTTTTTCTTGATTTTTCACATGTTGTTGATACTCATCTCTTACTACACATATGATTTGTAAACATTTATTCCCATCCTATTTATTTGTTAATTGTTTGTTCTGCTGTGCAGAAGATGTTCTTTTAAATTTGAGGTAATCCATTTGCCTGAGTTTTCAGGATTCTCTCCAAAAAATCTTTTCCCAGATCAAGTTTTCTTAAATGTCATCTCTTACATGTAAGAGTTAGTAGAATCTACTTCAAGTTGATTTTTGTGCATGGTGGAATATCAGAGTCTAATTTCATTCTTCTGTGTGTGGATGTCCAATGTTTTCAACATAATTTATCAAGCAAACGATTCTTTTTCTATATGTGTTCTGGGCATCATCATAAAGTGATCAATTAGCCAGGCGTGGTGGTTCACACCTGTAATCCTAGCTACTCAGGAGGCTGAGATCTGAGATCTTGGTTCAATACCAGCCTAGGCACTAAAGTCCCTGAGACTCTTTTCTCCAGTTAACCATTAGAAAACTGGTGTGGCTCAAGGTGTTAGGTGGTAGCCTTGAGCTGAAGAGCTCAGGAGCAATGTCTAGATCCAGAGGTAGAGAGTAGACTTAAGCTCAGGGATCTAGGCCCACAGTTCAAGTCCCACAACCAACAAAAATAAATAAATAAATAAAAATAAAACAGTCAATTAACTATAACCACAAGGATTATTTCCCTTCTTTTTTTAAAATTGCTGGGAGTGATGTACAGAGGTAGGGTTGTAGTTATATTCAGGTAGTAGGTGCATCACTTCTTGACCATTTTGACTCCTTCTTATGATTTTTCCCCCAAGTTCCCTCCCTCCATCCTCTCCTCCTCATCTTGTTTTTCCCTTACATTCCCATTTTCAAATACACAAATAAACATCTATACAGTATACCAGGAACCAAGCCAGATACAGCAACAATATGCGATAAACCTTAAGAGGAAAAGAAAAAAAATAGCTACACATAGTACATTAAGAACAACAATCACAAAAATAAGCCTCTTGTTTCCATATCCTGGAGTTCATTTCGCTTAGCCTCATCCTGTATGGCTACAGGTGCATAGCTTTTGAGCCATTATGATCCTCTGTTAGGATAATCCTATCCACATTTCTATTTGATTCCATTGTTCAATCTGTTTTTATGTCAATGTTGTGGGTCTTCTAAATTACAATCATTTTTCAAAAACATATTTTGTAATCAAGAATTATGGTGTTGTAGCTCAAGTAATAGAGTACTAATTTTGATCAAAAGAAGCTTAGGGACACAGCCCAGGCCCTAAATTCAAGACCCAGGACCAACAAAATAAAATACAAAAAAAATACATTTTGCAAAGAGTATGATTCCTTCAGCATTGTTCTTTACAGGCATTTCTCCAAAGAAGATATGAAATGACCAACAGGTTTGTAAAAATATTAAGCAACATTAAGATTAGGGAAATGCAAATTAAAATCATTCATACTGGTTATCAATTCATACCTGTTAGAATGACCCTCATCTAAAAAAACTAAAGATGGCAATATTTTTTTTTTTTTTGGTCACTGGGCTTGACCTTGACCTTGGCACTGTCCCTGAGCTTTTCGGCTCAAGGCTAGTGCTCTACCACTTGGAGCCACAGTGCTACTTCAGATAGAAATACTATATCAGCTCGTAACCACACTTCTGGGAACACAGATACAAAGGAGTTGAGCCAATATGTCAAAGGACTGTCCACACTGCATGCTGAGTATGGATTTTTCACAATAGCCAAGATATAAAATTAATTAAGTGCTGAACTGATGAATGGTTAAGAGAAAATGTGTTATGAATATAGAGTAGAATCTTATTCAACTTCTGAAAAATGAATAGCATCTGGAACAATATGCCCGCCTGTATGTTAGCTAAGCTAGTCACAGTCAAATATTACATGAATATCAGTCATATATAAAATCTCAAAGTGAAATTGAATTCTTAGAAGTTGATAAAAGAATGATAGTTACAGAGGCATTGGTACAAAGTGAAGAGATAACAATTATGATCAGATGGTATAAATATGTACTGTTTGAGATATTGAACTAGATAGCAGATAGTAGAAATAAATTTTGATATATACTACAGAGCATAGCAACTATAGTCAGAAATAATTCATTAGGTATTTCAAAATCTAAAAAAATAGTTTCAAATGTATTACCACAAGTAAAGCAAGGTAGTGACTAAATGGACATGTTTGCTTGATCAAGATGTCACATGTAATTCATCAGTGTGAAACTATCATAATCTATCAATTTAAAATAATAGAAATAAAAGGAAAACTCAAAATTATTGGTTAATAGGATTAAAATATTTTTCTTTTTAGTGCCACAAAAATTATCTTAAAATTTATTATGATTTAGGTTCAATTAAATATTATTATGTTAGATTTTGAGTCATTTTGTTACTAAAATTAGTATAAATGATTTTTCGCAAATGACAGCTAACAGCTTTTAAAGGTTTTTGTTTGTTCATGTTTGCCAGTCTTGGGCTTGAGCTCAGGGCCTGAGAACTGTCCTTGGACTTTCCTAAGGCTAGAACTCTACCACTTGAGCCTTAGCACCACTTCTGGCTTTTTTTTTTTCTATGTAGGTGGTATCGAAGAATTGAACCCAGGTCTTTGTGCATACTAGACTAGCACTGTAGCACTAGGCCAAACTCCCGGCCCCAGCTTTTAAAGTTTTATTTGCTGTTAATAAACTATCAACTCACCCACACAGAAACACATATACACAGATACACACACATGGACACAAATTCTTGCTTAAGATCTAGAATGTGAGAACCAACAAGTTAAATCTAAAAATTAGCTTCCAAAACTAGACCCCAAACGAGATGATTGGGAGGGGGTGAGAGAGGGAAGTGAGGACAAAAACGTAAGAAGGGAGAGGGGCCGGTAGAGCTCTAGACTTGAGAAAGTCCAAGGACAGTGCTCAGGCCCTGAGTTCAAGCTCAGGACTGGCAAAAAAACAAAAAAGAGTATAAACATAAGAAGGAGTATCAATGTGTGAGAAGTAATGCACCTACTATCTGATGAATGTAACTGTAACCCCTCTATATATTACCTCCATAATAAAAAAAATAAAATGGAAAAAAAATTCACTGTATATGTCACAAAATGTAAGGGAAGGGGTAGGTCAAAGGGGGATGAGATCAAGCTGCACTGTATTCACATAATGTTTTGTTAAAAGACACCTCCCTTGTTCAGGTACTTGAAGATAATAATAATAGTAATAATAATAATAAAAGAGAAAAACCTAGACCCCAAAAGAATTCTTCTGCTAAATAATAATTACAATAAAATTAATTGCTAATGATTATAAAATACTTTAAATGTTGACTAAATAGTAACTAATTTATTTCTAATAATATTAGGTGACTACAATAACATAATATTATAAGGTATTACTATTGTATTTACCTCACATGTAGAAATAAAATTACAGACCAGGCATGGGTGATTCATGCCTGTAATCCTAGCTACTCAGGAGGCTGAGATCTGAAGATCACGGTTCAAAGCCAGTCCAGGCATGAAAGTCCATGAGACTAATCTCCAATTAACTACCAGAAAACTGGAAATGGCACCGAGGCTCAATGTAGTAAAGCACTAGCCTTGAGCTGAAGAGCTTAGGGATAGCACCCAGGCCAGAGTTCAAGCCCCAAGACTGACAAACAAATAAATGAATACATACATACATGCATACATACATACATACATATATAAGTAAAATCACAGAAGTTAAATAACATGCCTAAATGCATACAGCTCATATGTGCCATATCTGGGATTCTAATATAGGGGGTCTAAGTCCAACTCTTATTTTAGTCACTGTACAAAATGCTACTTGATTTGAAAACTATTGCTAAGCCTCTTGCAAATTCCAAGTAAATCAATATTATATAAAGCTAGCGGACATTCACAGAAGAAGGGAACAAAGCTGCTTCTGTGAAAATTTTAAAGTTTTTACTAAAACTTCCACATCAGTGATCAGCAAGGTATATCTTAATGAGTATAGATTTCACACTAATATTCTGTATCAGTTCTGGTTTCTTTTTTTGTTATGGTTGTTGTTAATATCCATAGTAAAATAATGATAACTGGGGGTGAAAGAATGAAGGACTAGTCTTTGTATTTGGGGATCACTAGTAGGCAAAGAGAAACCTATTGAAGTTGGGTTGACTGCAGGGAAGTAAACTCAGAAAAGAGTGATAAACTTTGTGTGCCATGTGGAACAGAGTTTGCTCAGCCTTATGTGGCCATGTGAAAAACATCCCAATTTCATCTGTTATTTTAAGTGTTTCTGTGCTGGTCCTAGGCCTTGAATCAGGACCTGAGCACTATGTAGTATGCGTTTGTGTGTGTGTGTGTGTGTGTGTGTGTGTGTGTGTGTGTGTGTGATTAATTGGAGATAAGAGTCACACATACTTTCCTGCCCAGACTAGCTTCAAACTTTGATACTTAGATCTCAGCCTCCTGAGTAGGTAGGATTGCAGTGTGAGTCACTGGTGTTAGACTAGTCTGCCTATGTTAATGAAGAGAGCTAGAAAATGCAAATTTCTAACACTGAAAACATAATCATCATCATCACAGTGTGGTACAAATAAAATCTCCTGTTAATGGGTGAGTGCTGATATAAAAGAGAGTAGGGACTAAGAAAAATGACATTTATTAGGATTCTCTTTTGTGCCAGATCTCCTAAGTGCTTTTACCTAATAGTTTATTTGCTCTTAGTAGATTATATAAAAACATTTCTTCATCTGAGGATGAAAAATGATAATGGACCAGGTAGACTGAGGAGCCAAAGTCAGGCAAAGAAGCTAATTCTCATTATCCTTGAAAGGAAAACTCAGATAACTGGCAATCTTTCATTTTCTCAAAGTGCATAAGCATCTTAAAGAGAATAGGCCCTCATTCCCAAAGATGAAGTTTTCAGGCTTGTGCAAAAGTGAAAGCTTTCTTTTTATTTTGTCTTCTTTTCTCTCTACTTCCTATCCTCCCTCCCTTCCTTGCTTTTTTTCTTAGCATAAAATATCAACAGAATCAAAAGTTCTTTGAGATCAACAAAATTGATACATTCTTAACTAGATTTAAAAAATAGACAAAATACAAATAAAATCTATAAAGCAAGAGACTTGAATTGCTATCAAAGAAATAAAAGAATATTTAAACGACTGTTATGAACAACTATTGTTCAAATACTGTACCAAGATGGAATCATGAATAAATAAATATTCAGAACAGATCTCGGAGCTAGTAAGGAGATTAAATCAGCAATCAAAAATTTGCTAAAAATTTGCCAAATATTCAGGCGCGGTGGCTTATGCCTGTAATCCTACTCAGGAGGCTGAGATTGGAGGATCAAGGTTCAAAGCCAGCCCAGGCACAAAAGGACCTGAGACTCTTATCTCCAATTATCCTCTAGAAAACAGGAAGTGGGGCTTGGCTCAAGGGTAGGGTGATAGCCTCAAGATGAGGAGCTCAGGGACAGTGCCCAGATCAAGTTCAAGCCCCATGACCACAAAAAAAAAAGAAAGAAAGAAAGAAAGAAGGAAGGAAGAAAGAAAGAAAGAAAGAAAGAAAGAAAGAAAGAAAGAAAGAAAGAGAAATTGCCAAAAGGAAAATATCACTAGAAAATGACTTAACAGAAAAAAATTACCAAACATTTAAAGATTGAAGCAAGTTGTTCTCAATGCCTTTTTGAAAATTTTAAGAGAAAATAACACTCATTTCATGAGGTCAGCATAACCCTGATACCAACACTAGACAAAGATATTATAAAAATAAAAGTATAGTAAGTGCAATGCCTTCCATGAAAATTGATTTAAAACCCCTAATCAAATATTCAAAATCAAAAATTCAACAGAATAATAAAATATACAACAGAATGAGATTTATTGTTTCAATGCAACAATAGCTCTACATATGAAAACCAAAATACTATCATCTCAAAGTATTAGCATCTCACTGTGCACAAAAACAATCATTTGATAATTTTCCTTAATAGCTTTTTAATATAATCCAGGTCAAGTATTTTTTAAAAATCTGTAAATAATATATTCATTGGTGAAAGACTGAAAGCTATTCTTCTAAGATCATGAAAAAGGTAGGAATATTCACTCACCATGTTGGATTTTTTGTTTGTTTTTCGTCAATCATGGGGCTTGAACTTGGGACCTGGGCACTGTCCTTCAGCTGTTTTGTTCAAAGATAACGCTCTACCACCTTGAGCCACAGCTCCACTCCCAGTTTCTGAGTGATTAATTGAACATAAGAATCTCATGGGGACTTTCCTGCCTATTTGGATTTGAACTGGGATCCTTAGATCTCAGCCTCTTGAATTGTAGGATTTACAGGCATGAGCCCATAGGGCTCAGCTTTCCAGCTACCATGTTTTTAACATAGTTCTAAGTTCTAGCTAGAACAAATTTTCAAGAAAAAAAATTAAAACATATCCAAGTCAGAAAGGGAAACCGGCCCCAATGGACTGGGAAAGTTCCTACTTGCTCTACAGCAGCACCGACTCCCTTCCCCTGCAGCCTTCTTTGCACAGCCAGGCACAGCAAACCTCCACCTAGAGGGATTGAGAAAATGAACCAAGCCATGAGACCTTTGTGGGTGGGCTGTGGTCGGCTGAGGAAACCTGATGCTGGGTCTGCTGTTTTGAGATCTTCCCTTGAAGTAAACCAGCCTCCTAGAGGCTGTGGAAATGGGGACAATATCTGAACTTGAACTTGGCCATCTCAGTTCCATTCTGCAACAAACCAGGGAGGCAAAGAAGCATAACTGTAGGCTGCAAAATATTCTGTCTAGCTCATAGTCTTCGGTGTAATAAGAGGCAGTAGATTCATTGCTTGCCATGGAGAAGGGAGCCGATGAAAAAAATTATTTTAATGTGAAGGAAAAAAAATGAAGGAGGAAAAAGGGGGGCAATGGAAAAGGGGAAAGAAAGTTCGTAAAATCTCAAAGGGCAATAGAAGAGATCCAGAGGAGAACACTGAGAAGAATCAAAAGAAATGAGGAAAAGTGATGAGAGATACTGTTGATTCTCTAGTACATCAAACGTAATTGTATCTTGCTTTGAGGTTTTAAGACAAGTTTCATTAAAAAAAAAAATCTAGCCATTCTCATATACTTTTGCCCTCCAAGAGGAGAGATGGTGTGTAAGATACACCCACATAAACGTAATTCAACATAGGAAATATAGTGAGTATTGAACTGTAAGAGCCGATGATGTTACAACCTTATCTGAAGATTGCTTTTTGTTTCTTGGGGGAGATACATATATGAATAGAACTTCAAAGTAATGTGCAGAAGGAAATTGAGGAGGGCAGTTTTGTGGAAGAGAAGAAAAAGTATGAACCAGATATTGTGAAATTTTCTGAATGGCTTTCTTAATAATGTCTGGAGAGTACCAGAGGGAATATCAGTTGGAAATGTAAGCTTGAGATGTCTGTGAAGAACCTTGTACATTTTGCTGAGAATTCAATCTGTAAGTGACCTTTCTTCTTTGAGAGGCTCTGAGAATTTTCCCATAGGGGAAAAATAATTAAGGCCAGAGCAGTAATTCTTAGAACACACTGTAGAATAGGAAACTAGAGAAAGAAATAAGAAATACAAGGAAAACATTTTTGGAACAATTTTGGCACTTGGCTCTAGATATGATAAATATATATATATATATTATTTATTTTACGGACTCCTCTATCTCAAAAAAAAATTCAAGTGTTGCGCAGAAGATAAAAGGTGTTAACTCTTAAATGAAAATGCCTTACATTCTAGTATCAGAGTATTTGGGCATTCAGACAGTTTGAATTTAGAATAATTATCTATTTTATATCTCTTGTTGATTTCTAAATGAAGAAAGAAATTTAGTAGATAGCTCTTAGCACAAAGCTAGGATATCTGCCAATTGTTCTATTTATATCTGTCTATAGGTATTTGTATCTACGTGTATTTATATACAAAGAAATCCATAGATAAAGTATACAATGATGAACATATATGTACTTACACAGAAAGACAGAAGTAAATATCTCCTCGTTTAGTCATTCATACAAGAAGAGATCACAAAACTTTGCATTGTTATACTTGATACTTAAGTGGAGGGTTTCTCCTACCACCATGTTGCGTTCCTATTTTAGCCACTATCTTTGCTATTTTTCTTTTTTTGCCAGTCCTGGGACTTGAACTCAGAGCCTGAGCAGTGTCCTTGGGCTCTCTCAAGGCTAGCACTCAACCATTTGAGCCACAGCACCACTTCCAGCTTTTTCTATGTAAGTGGTACCAAGGAATCAAACCCAGGTCTTCGTGCATGCTAGACAAGCATTCTATCACTAGGCCAAACTCCCAGGCCTATCTTTGCTATTTAGATCATCATCATAAATCATAAAACATTCTTCCCTAGGGATAACTTCTCTTTAATGTATTTCTAATAATGAATCTTCTTATTTACCGCATTAATCAATTTGCTAATTTACAGATCTTTCAATTCACTGTCTTGGTAGACCATATAATTTAAAAGTCCCCTTGGGGGAGAAGATGCCTCAACAAATATATAGAAACTTAATGGTTAAAGACATTTATGATTGAAACCAAAGTCACTATGCAGCCAGTCCTATTAACTGAGCAGACATTAGCTCTGATGATGGGAAAAAAAAGAGTGACTAAAAGCGATTGATTCCGCAATTTCACATGGGATTTTAAATGCTCTTTATTAATTGGATTTTGTATTCAGAGACACAGTTGCTAGGAGTGTGCAGTCAGCTATTCCTGTAGAGCAAGAGTAAGAACACCACTGTGAGCCTTGTATTTTTTTTGTAGTGATTGATTGCACTCTAAGTGGTTGAAAGCACCGAAAAATATTTCGAGACATAAGAAAATTGTCTGTTACTGGCTGCTCTGAAAAGCCATCTTTGCATTGTTCCTGGGTCCTGCTCGCCGCGGACTCCCGCAGCCTCCTTGCCCGCCCGAGTCCTCCAACCCTCACATTCTTTTTTTTTTTTCCCTCGCTGCACCGGATTACGGGGGGGCCCCCCCACCCCCCACCCCCCACCACCATGTCAGACGCGGCCGTGGACACCAGCTCCGAGATCACCACCAAGAACTTGAAGGAGAAGAAGGAAGTTGTGGAGGAGGCAGAGAATGGAAGAGATGCCCCCGCCAATGGGAATGCTAATGAGGAAAATGGGGAGCAGGAAGCTGATAATGAGGTGGATGAAGAAGAGGAGGAAGGTGGGGAAGAAGAGGAGGAAGGTGATGGTGAGGAGGAGGATGGAGAGGAAGAGGAGGAGGCAGAGGCAGCTCCAGGCACACGGGCAGCTGAAGATCATGAGGACGAAGATGTTGATACCAAGAAGCAGAAGACTGATGAGGAGCACTAGACAGCAAAAGAGGAAAAGTTAACCAAAAAGGCCACCGTGACCCAGTCACCCTCCATTTCCCGGCTCAGAATCTAAACGTGGTCACCTTCGAGTATAGAGGCCCGCCGCCCTCAGCGGGCAGCATCACCAAGCTCTCCACCACCCCCCAAAAACCACCACGGGAATCTGCAACCGAGGAGGAAAATACCAAAACTTCCAAGGCCCTGCTTTTTTTCTTAAAAGTACTTTAAAAAGGAAAATTTGTTTGTATTTTTTATTTACATTTTATATTTTTGTACATATTGTTAGGGGTCAGCCATTTTTAATGGCCAAACCAGCCTTCAGAGCATTCTGTCCTACTTCTGACTACTTGTGGTGTGACCATGGTCATTATAATCTCAAAGGAGGAAAAAAAACCCTTGTAAAAAAAGCAACAACAACAACAAAAAACAATCTTATTCCGAGCATTCCAGTAACTTTTTTTGTGTATGTATTTAGCTGTACTATAAAGTAGTCGGTTTGTATGAGATGGTTAAAAAGGCCAAAGATAAAAAGGTTTCTTTTTTTTCCTTTTGTCTATGAAGTTGCTGTTTATTATTTTTTTTTTGGCCTGTTTGATGTATGTGTGAAACAATGTTGTCCAACAATAAACCGGAATTTTATTTTGCTGAGTTGTTCTAAAAAAAAAAAAGAAAATTGTCTGAAATTCAATTCTCGGCATTCATAAACAAGGTCTTATGGTAACACAATCACACTCATTCATCTCTATATTACCTGTGACTGCTATCTTTCTACTACAGTAGAACTGGGTAGTGGCAACAGACCCTGTAACCCATCGATTCTGAAATATTTACTATCTTGCCTTAAGAGAAAAGTGTGCCAAGCCCCACTGTACAACATGAGTTATTGTCCAGGGAACTCCTTTTATTGCCCCTTCATACTGCATTATTTAGAAATCTCTCCTCTGTAAAGGATACCAAGCCAATTCAACTCTATATAGTACAAGTACAGAGAAGGAATTATTGGATTGTTGGGGCCTAGCCTCCATCTCTGAGGCCTGATTCTGGCTCAGCTGCAATTAAAGGGCTTTGTCCAGGCATTTGGTCTTTTGCATACCTCTCTTAAGGCTGTGTACGTGACTCGATTGAACCCCCCGCAGTTTCGCGGGTCTCGCAGCAGCTCAAGTCTCGCGCGCTTTCCTGCACCTGTCCTGCCCACTACCTGAAAGCCCACCCAGACCCTTAGTGGTAGCACAGGGGCCCTCTTCCTATTGGCTAGCTTCCCAGTGCCCACCTTCTCCTACCCTAACAGTATGTAACTAATTGTGTGACGCAATAAAGTTGGGAGAGCATAGGAGAGCATCAGAGGAGAGCATCAGAGAGAACGAGAGATCAGCAGAGATGAGCAGAGAGATCTGATGCGCTTTCATGGTTAACACTACTTCTGACTCAGCGTGGTTTTTTCTTCCCCGGTGATTGGGGGAGGGCTGGGTCTTCGACACTTACCATCTCGCTCGGCTCCCGGGGGACTACAGGCTGGCCCTGTGTGTCCCTCCCCGTTCCCGTGTTGCTGCCCCAGAGAGGAGGGGAGCAACAGCTGGTGCCCCGTGTGAGGAAACTGCCGCCCGTGTGAGGGCTCCACGTGCTCGAGAAACTCACCGCCGACGAGCTAATCGGACTGCGGGTAAGTGTACTCCCATCAAATATGGGAAAGAATCTTTCTAAGAATGACCCTTCCCTCGACTCTCTTAAGCTCTTCCTTAAAAGTCGAGGGTTAGAGATTTTAGTTGCACAGACATGTAAAGTTTGGGATACTTTAGTTAAAATCGCCCTGTGGCTGCCAACTAGCAACTTGGTAGACTGGAATATTTGGGACAAAACTGAGCATCTAATCAGAAAAGCCCAGATTAATCGAGGGGAGATTCCTCCACGAGGCGTTTCTAGTTTTTCTCCTCAACTTTCCAACCAGAGGGCTGAGTCCCCTGGGGACACAGTTAACAAAGAGAGGCCAGATGCCTCCCTTACTCCCTGCGGAGATGCTAATCTCTCATTGTCTACTGAAAGGCCAAGTTCCCCTCAGGGAGATGAGAAGGAGCCACCCTTTACCCCTCCCCCATCAAACCCAGGCCATGAGCCCTCAGTAGTCTCACAGGAGGGTCCGGGCCTAGTGGGCTGCTCAGTTAGTTTCCCAACCCCCACAGCGCCAGGGTTCCATCCACCCTCAGTAGTCTCACAGGAGGGTCTGGGCCTGCCAGGGCTCCATTCACCAGATAGGCTTCTGCACGGTGCTTCTGAGGCCCACAAGATATTGCAGCCTTTGAGTGGAAGTGTGTCAGAAAGGCCGGAGAGCGTGACCCCAACAGACAGTGTCACTAGTGAGGCACCATTTGAACCTGGCCCTGAGTCCTGCCAGCTATTCCTGGTTAATATTGACCCGGGTGGTAACCGCCCTGCAACTGGGTATCCCTGGGAGCCTGGCGACCTTAAGGAACTCAAAAAAGCTGTCTTAGAAGTTGGCCCTAATGCTCCTTGGACGGAAGCCATCCTCCAAGGCCTTGCTAATCAACCATGTACTGCAGCCGATTGGATGGCTCTAGCCAAAGCAGGTCTTCCAGGCCCGCTTTTCATTAAGTGGTGTGCCCTGTATAAAGAAGAATGCCGCCAACAGGCGGAGAGGAACCAACACGTGCAACCTGTAATCCCCATTACTTTGGGGATGCTTACAGGGACCTCCGATCAGTACTCAACGGGGGTCCAGCAGGCCGCCATCCCCCCTCCCTATCAGGATCAGATTAGAGCTTTGGGCCTAGAGGCCTGGAGAAAACTGGAGGAGGGTCCCTCTGAGTCTCCTATAGCAGAAATTAACCAAAGACCAGGAGAGGACGTGTCTACTTTTGTTGATAGCGTTGAGAAAAGCATAAAAAGGAAGTCTTTAAGCCCTTGGAACTCCCCAGTACTTGTGATTAAAAAGCCTAATGGCAAGTGGAGACTACTCCAAGATTTGAGAAAAATAAATGAGAGGATGGAACTTTTTGGGACCCCCCAAAGGGGGATGCCCTGGATACCTGCCATTCCTAATGACCAATATCTCATAGTCATAGACATCAAAGACTGTTTTTTCTCTATTCCTCTCCACCCGGAAGATACTGAGAAGTTTGCCTTCTCCCTTCCTTCATTAAATTATAAGGGGCCTGATTTGCGTTTTGAATGGACAGTTCTACCTCAAGGTATGGCCAATAGTCCTCCTATATGTCAGGACTATATGTCTAGAGTCTTATCCCCTCTTAACGAGGAGACAGGCTCACTTTTCTATGTATATATGGATGATATCATTATAGGAAGCCCAGACACTCAGCATTTAGATTGTCGTTTCAATAAATGTCTCCAACTGTTAAAAGTTAATGGCTTCCAAATTGCCCCAGAAAAAATCCAAAAGATACCCCCCTTTAAAATCCTGGGATCTGTCCTAACACTGGATGTTGTGTCTCCTTTAAAACCCCAATTATCTATCCAAGATACTTATACCCTGCCCCAACTTCAAAAACTTCTTGGTGAAATTAACTGGATGAGACCATGGATCTCTATAACCACTGCAACCCTCACACCTCTTTTTGATCTCTTAAAGGCTCTTGATCTGACCTCCATAGTAACGTTGTCAGCTGATCATAAAGAGGTTCTAAATAAAATTCAATTAGCTATCAATGAAGCAGCCTTAAAGAGATATGATCCTGCTATGCCCCTAACGCTCTATGTCCTATCAGGACAGACCCTCTTTACTGCCCTTTTAGGCCAGGAAGGGGAACCTCTTCACTGGATTCACCTGTCAGTCGGAGGAACACCTAGAGTTTACTCCATGATTGACCAGATGGCAGATTGCATTGTCAAAGGACGAGACTTATCCACTCGTCTTTTTGGGAGTGAACCCCACTCTCTTATTGTCCCTTTTAGGATTAATGATTTCTCTTGGCTACAAAGAAATAATGCTAGACTAGCAATAGCCATGGAAGGCTTTCCAGGTAAAGTGGACTGTCATTATGGTCCCCATAAATGGATGCGCTCCTTTAGTCAGCTGGAGTGGCGACCTCCAAAACTTTTTCTAGGTGAAGCTGATCCCTCCTTCCCCACCGTATTCACGGATGGAGGCAAGAAGGGGGCTTCTGTTGTTATTTTCCCCCCAGGTAAAGGCAATTCTTCTCCTGCAGTGACCCTGTCTCATGAAATACAGGGTTCAGCGCAATTTAAGGAACTTTATGCGGTGGTCTTAGCTCTATATGAGGTTACTGGTCCTCTTAACCTATTCTCAGATAGCCTGTATGTGGTCAATTTGTTACCTAACCTCATGGAAGCTCATATTAAACTTGATAGTAACCCCATCACTCCTTTGATGATTCAAGCTAGAAATTTGCTCAAACAAAGGATTGCGCCTATGTTTATTCAACATCTGAGGGGACATCAAAGCCTTCTAAGTATTTTGACCAAAGGCAATGCCCTCGCTGACCAGTTAGCCTCTAATCCTGAATGTTACACTTTACAGGAGGCTATCTCTTTCCATCGGCTCACACATGCCAACTGGAGGGGACTACACCACCGATTTCCCCAAGTCGCTATTAAAGACCTAAAAAAGATTATTAGGACCTGCAAGTCATGCCACCCTTTCTTACAGGTTCCACCGCTCCAAATGGGCGGTGTTAACCCTCGAGGCCTTAGGCCTAATAATCTGTGGCAAACGGATGTGACACATTTTCCCTTTTTTGGAAAACTTAAATACATTTTTTTAACAATAGACACCTTTTCCCATGCCTGTTGGGCTACAGCCCATTCCGGGGAGAGAGCTAAACATGCTATCAGTCATTTTCTTCAATGTTTTGCTACTCTCGGATTGCCAGACCAAATAAAAACCGATAACGGTCCATGTTTTGTAAGCAAGTCTCTTGATGACTTCTTTAAACAATGGCAAATTACCCATACTATTGGCATCCCTCATAATCCCAGAGGACAAGCAATAGTAGAAAGATATAACCATGTCCTTAAATCTCAATTAATAAAACAAAAAAGGGGGAATACACTCCCCCCCCATGATCAGCTAAAGATGGCTTTGTTTACTCTCAATATTTTAAATTTTGCCAAAGGGGAACATCTCTCACCCTTCCAGAAACATTGGACAACTTCTATTCCCTATCGAACTGTCTATGTCCGGTGGAAGGACCCCCTTAATGGGGAGTGGAGGGGCCCTGACCCCCTCATTACAGCTGGAAGAGGATTTGGTTGTGTTTTCCCCACTGATGAAACAAAGCCAATTTGGGTCCCTACAAGGGATCTTAAATATTGTCCCCAAATATGGAGGGACCCCAATAATATTGATGAAGACCCAGAAGGCTCTCTGCCTCCTGAGGATATCTCTCTCTCTCTTCTTTTTCAGAATAAATAATGGACCTTACAGTGCTGATCCTGTTTCTTCTTGGAGTCAAGATACCCATCATCAACTTCCTCTGGACCGGACTGCACAGATGGCTACCCTATGTCCTTCCATTTCTTGGTCCTATACTCCTCTTGTTCTTACTCTTAACTTTTGGGCCCTGTGTTATCAATAAGGTTACAATTCATTCAAAGCAGGATAGAATCCATTCAGTTGATGAACGAATCCATTCAATTGATGAACGTACAGGTGCATTACCAGAGGCTTGCTACCAATGCCAATAACTCCTATGACCAAGGAGAGCCCAATGATGAGGAAGGATCCCTTGACTCCCCTTAGATGTCTCCCCGAGAGCCAATGACGGGTAAGATCTCTGGAGCGGGGACAACCTAAGACAGGCCCGGGGGTGATCTGTACTGTGGGACAGAAGGCCGCAGAGCGCTCAATGACGGGTAAGATCCCCTGAAGGGGACGACCTAAGACAGGGGTTTTGCGCGCTTGTCCCCCCTGTTCTAATAAACAAAAAAGGGGGAATTGTTGGGGCCTAGCCTCCATCTCTGAGGCCTGATTCTGGCTCAGCTGCAATTAAAGGGCTTTGTCCAGGCATTTGGTCTTTTGCATACCTCTCTTAAGGCTGTGTACGTGACTCGATTGAACCCCCCGCAGTTTCGCGGGTCTCGCAGCAGCTCAAGTCTCGCGCGCTTTCCTGCACCTGTCCTGCCCACTACCTGAAAGCCCACCCAGACCCTTAGTGGTAGCACAGGGGCCCTCTTCCTATTGGCTAGCTTCCCAGTGCCCACCTTCTCCTACCCTAACAGTATGTAACTAATTGTGTGACGCAATAAAGTTGGGAGAGCATAGGAGAGCATCAGAGGAGAGCATCAGAGAGAACGAGAGATCAGCAGAGATCAGCAGAGAGATCTGATGCGCTTCCATGGTTAACACTGCTTCTGACTCAGCGTGGTTTTTTCTTCCCCGGTGATTGGGGGAGGGCTGGGTCTTCGACACTTACCATCTCGCTCGGCTCCCGGGGGACTACAGGCTGGCCCTGTGTGTCCCTCCCCGTTCCCGTGTTGCTGCCCCGGAGAAGAGAGGAGCAACATTGGATCATGTAGCTTAGGAGTGGCCCTGGTATCAGGTATAACCAGATTCACGTTTGCACTCTTCAGACAATCAGTGCCAACCACTGATCATTTCTGTGGCTCACTATCCAGACCCGAAGCAGAATTTCTGACCATGCCCATCTGGTGCTATTAACCTGATGTGTCGTAAACTTTAGTTCTCTTTGTGTGACAGTAAAAATAGCCCTTGTTTACTTTATTAGTGGAAAGATCTTATCTTTTTGCGGGTTTCCTAAATGTCTTACATCTCACTTTGTTTTAGATTAGAGGTGGTCTAAATTAATACTTAGCAACACATGTGGATTGAGTGTAAGGAGGGTTGTTTGTGCAAACAATGATTAGGAAGGAAGAGAAATTGTTGCCTAGTAGGCAAACCCATCAAATGACTACTCTGAGAAGAAAAGAAGATATGAATCTGTAATCCATTACTCTGCCTAATCACGATGGTGATATCAATCCATTAAGGCCCATAGGAGAAGCACCTTAGAGAACAGATTGATTTGATGTGTAAGTGGAGGGAGGGAGATGACAAAGTTGTGAGGCACAATTTTCACCCAATGAGAGTTACCATGCCCTACCATATTCAATTCAACTGGGATCCTATCAAGTGATTGGTTTTACAGACAGAAGGGAGGTGGAAAGGAAATGGCTGGCCTTTGGAGACGCTGCAGGTAAAATACTCTAGAAGAAGGCTTGAGAAGAGCTATCCAAAGACAATTTCTACCTATTTCACAGTTTTACCCCTGCAGGACCCTGAAGCCCTCCCATGTATAGATTGCTTTCTCTCCAGAGTATAAAGAGGGAAAAGAATCAGTATGCTAAGTCCAATGCCTTAGCAAGGAATGAGAGGATTTCATTATAGATTCCTGAAGATAATGAAAGTGCACAATTCAGCAGGAATGACTCATATGATGAGTCACTTGTTTAATGCTGTCACCTTATAAGTAACTAGTCAAAGCAAGTTTCAATGCTGTGCCAGTGACTTGGTCCATAGCTCAGCTCAACTTAGATTCTTCAGTTCAATACACCAGTTACCTGTAAAGTCCACTCTTTACTCTGGGGGAAAGATACTTCAACTGCCTACATTAGAACATGACAGTATTGGGAGCTACATCCAAATAAAAAATTATCATCTGTTGGGCCGAGAGTTTGGCCTAGTGGTTAAAGTGCTTGCCTAGCATGCATGAAGACCCGGGTTCGATTCCTCGGTACCACATACATAGAAAAAAGCCGGAAGTGGTGCTGAGGCTCAAGTGGTAGAGCTCTAGCCTTGAGAAAGTCCAAGGACAGTGCTCAGGCCCTGAGCTCAAGCCCAGGACTGGCAAAAAAAAAAAATTATCATCTGTGTGGTTTTGTATTCGGTTTCCCAATGAGCAACATGCCTGAGCACCTTTATTATAAATTCAGTCCAATGTTCAAACATTTAAGACTGCAGGGATAGAATAAAGCATATGTTTAGCTAAACAGTGAGCTGGACTCTGGTTTGTATGGGAAACACGAACATGATGTTAAATAAGTGCTGATATTCTTCATGTATTTCCTACTTTTAGAATCCAGAATTTCATCTCTCTATGAAATTCTTTTCTTGGAGTAAATATATCACAATAACAATATTTATTATTTTGGTCTTTTAGATATCTTATTTGAATTTGAGCTATAGTATTTTTCTTAAAAGAATGTACATCTTTGTTTAAAGTCTACAAGAATTATTTCAGTCTATATTCAACAAAGTCTGCTGTCTTAGAATTTTGAACAAAGGTAAGACATTCTCCAATCCTATGTCTAAGACAATTAGCCACCCACAGTCTCTTATGCTTACAGTAATGCCTAGACTGGTGGAGGAATTTGCCTTTCCGAGAAAAGGAAATGTAACCAACATAAAGTCCTGTTATGTATCATTAAGAAAAAAGTGTTTTCCAAAAGCCATATAATGAATGACTGTTGTCCTTAATGTACTATGTTATCTCTCATCTTTTTTGCTGTCCCTTAGTTATCTCATATTGTTACACTATTTCACCTTGTTATCTGATATATTCTATGTATGCTTAATTGGTTATTTGAAATTGGATAAGGAAGGGGGAAAATCAAGATGAGGAGGGGGAGGAGGGAGAGGGAAATGGGGACCATGACATGTGAAAGGGTATCAATGTTTGTGAAGTATTGTACCTTCCATCTGGTGAATATAATGTAACCCTTCTATTAATTACAATAAAAATACATGGGAAATAAAGAAAAAAGTGTTTTCTTCCTCAATTTTTGCTTAGATTCTTTCCTCTAAGATTTATTAATGGTGCATACCCAGCAGATTCAAGCAAATGGTGTCTTTGTAGACTGAACTATGATGAAATCAGCACGAGGCAACAAAATACGAGGAAATTTAAGCCCATAGCTTGATTAAAATGGAGGCAGAAAAAGAGTTTGCTGAATGGAAAGACCCATTCTGTCCACCAGGAGCAATGCCATTCAAAAGAAGAATTTGGTCTGGGTGCCAGTGGAAGAAACAATTTGGGGTAAAAGAAATGTTAATCAGTAGGATGTGCAGTAAATATCACCTTTGTTTGGCTTCCCTACCCTGCATCCATCAACAGAAAACATGGTTGTCCTTCCTTGTGTTTAAGTCCACATGGCTCATTTAGAGCTGACCTCCCCTCATAGCCTTGCTCTCCAAACATGCTTGTATGGCACTCTCCAGGCATGACCATTAACATAATCTACTCCCTTAGGTTTAGTGACTCATCAGAGCTAGACATACAACCCAAGCTATTTCAATCGGGGGTCCCCATTCATTCTTCTCTGACCTACTAGAAAAGACCTAATAAAATCTCTCATATCACTAAACTGGTAGGTTGGAAATTGGTATAGAAAACTTTCTTTTTTCATGGAAAAACCTACCTCAGAATGAGACCAACATTGTGGAAATTGGCCTGCGTGACAGACAGACATCAATAGTTTTGCCAAAACACTAGTGTTCTTCAAGCCCTTGTCAAACTCTATCTAGATGTCCTTGAATATTCTAACTTTATAAGGCTTTAAATCACTTCTTACTTCATAATCTACTGAGCTGAGTTTGCATTGACCTTTTCTTTATTACTTGCAACTGATTTTTATGTTATCTATTTTCATTTTATCCTGGAATACAATAAAAAGGGATGAAAAGAAAAATATGAAAGGAACAAGAAAAGATGTTGTATTAGTATTAAATACAAGTAATTTTTCAAAAAATTTTCTACTTGGGAAACCAAGGGATGATATATTTTATAGCAAGCTTTTTTCTCTCGATGATATTGGAGGAGGATTATTATCTCAAGAGAATTTACTCCTGCACATTTTATTATTCATTCCATCATCTAGTACATCTCAGTTTGAATGAATTCTAATACTTTAAGATGCCCACTTCAGTTTATAGTATGAGAGTCTAATCTTCAAAATATATTTTGGGTTCTGAATAATACCTAGGATAGGACTGAGTCATGGAAAGATAAAAGCCTTTGAGTGATGATGTTCTGTAGAAATCTGTCCCTAGTTTTCATCTTGAAGCCATCTCCTATAGCTATTCTTTATGGAAATAGTAATCACCAATTTTCTTAAATGTATGAGCACAACAAGAATGCTTCACTATAATGCAATTCAGGAAATGAGGACCGTCGTTATGTTGATTCTTTTTTGTGATAGTATTTGTTTATTTAAAATTTTCTAAATTTGATTTCATTGTCAAGGTGGTGTGCAGAGTGGTTAGTTACATACTTCTTGTTCAACACTATCACCCCCTCCCTCATTGCCAGACCAATCTCCCCATGACCACCATTTGTAAAGTTCATATATGTTTATCTGATTTGGGGAAAGGAGGGGGAACAACAAAATGGTGAGACAAAGGATAAGCCAATGCAACAGTGATACAAGGCAATATAATTGATTCTTTCTTAAGCATTTTATCTACAATGTTGTTGTCTTTGCTTTTTGAAAGAAAAGAGATGAAAGTAGCTAGAGCAAGTGACTGGTCAAATAAAAAAATCAGCATTTATTTGGAATCTTGTTCTTTTCCAAGAGATATGAGTCATAAAGCAAATGAGCTTATGAATCACCATCTCCAGCAGGGAACATATTTCTAATAAGGTTATCCTCGCTTGCATTTATTACTAATAGTGAAAAGATTTTCTCAGAATCATCCCAAACTCTAACCACAGCCTAGTTACTATTCAGAAAGACTTACTTGGCTTAGAAGAATAAAAGAAGAAATAGGAATCTGTAGGTCACAAATACACTAAGTACATTTAGCCCACTGGTCATCGTAAACTCCACAGTTTAGCTTATGCCTTAAACATGTTCAGAACATAGGAATTTGTCAAAGAGTTGGGCAAAGATGTTTAATACAATTCCTACTTTTAAATAAAGTGTTGGATTGTTCATGTTTTTACAAATAGTTATTTTGTAGATATGTTGATATGTGAAAACAAAAAACCACAATTGCATACAATACAAAATAACATTGACAACATAGTAATTATAGAATTTTATTTACATTGGTGATCTTACTGTCACTGCTCAGCATCTCAAAATTTTTTCATATCACATACTATAAGCCCCAGGAAAAGATTGAAACACAAAGTACTTTTTGAAATATAATTTTTACTAAATCCATATTGATTTTGTATCACCATAAGCTGAGAAACCATAAATTGAACCATCCTAAGTTAAGAGACCATCTGTATTAGGAAACCATAAAAGCAGATGAAATCACCCATGGAACACTCAGAGTGAATACATTAAAAAGATGCTTAGCTTAAACAAATCTGTCCATAATCATCAAATATTTATTGAATATACCCTATCTGTTCTGTATGAAGAATTTCATATTTATTATTCCTCTTGTCCCCACAATAGCTATAAAGAAGATCTGTTATTTTACATTGGAGGAAACACAAGCTAAATTTTTTTTTATCTTTTTTTTTTTTTTTTGGCCAGTCCGGGGCTTGGGCTCAGGGCCTGAGCACTGTCCTTGGACTTTCTCAAGGCTAGAGCTCTACCACTTGAGCCTCAGCACCACTTCCGGCTTTTTTCTATGTATGTGGTACCGAGGAATCGAACCCAGGTCTTCATGCATACTAGGCAAGCACTTTAACCACTAGGCCAAACTCTCGGCCCCACAAGCTAAATTTTTTTTGCCAGTTCTGGACCTTGAACTCAGGGCCTGAGCATTGTCCTTGGACTTTCTTAAGGCTAGAGCTCTACCACTTGAGCTGCAGCCCCACTTCTGCCTTTTTCTATATGTGTGCTACTGAGGAATCAAACCCAGGTCTTTGTGCATGCTAGGCAAGCACTCTACCACTAGGCCAAACTCACAACCAAGAGACAACTTGATTTTGATGGATGCTAAGCCTGTGTTTCTAACTCTATGAAAGCTGGCATCATAGGTGCCACTCGTATACAGCTGTACCTCTCAAGCATATTTTTTAGATCCTACTTGGACTATGTTTTTTTTATTTTCTGGCTATTCTGGAAGAGCCACTCATCTGAGTAAGCTCCTAAGAACAGAGAGGTGGCAAACTCAATGTTTTGATATTCCTACTGAGAATTCCTCACATGCCAAAAGATAAAACAAAAACTCTGATCACATGTCATGAAAACATCTTAAGAAGTTTTCATGGCTTGTCTTGATAGGACATGTAGTAAATTTTAGAAAATGGGGGGGAAATGGATAGATATACATCAGTGGTTCTCAAGAGAATCACCTGGGGAGATTTAAAAATGATCATAGTCCACTCCTGCTCAATTAAGTCAGTATCTCAGAATAAAAGACTTCACATCCAGCACTGGTGGCTCATGCCTGTCATCCTAACTGCTCAAGAAGCCTGGATATGAGAATCACGGTTTAAGGCCTACCAGGATAGGAAACTTTTATTTACAATTAACTATCCCTCCCCCAAAAAAGAAGGAAGTGGAGATGTGGCTCAAGTGGTAGAGAGTCGGCCTTGTCTACAAAAATACCCAGGAACAGCACTCAGGTCCTGAATTCAAGTTCCAGGATTGGCCCAAAAGAAAAGAGAAAAAGAACTATAAGACTTAGGGACAAGTCACCACGCTAGGGTTGCTTATTATTGAATGGGGTCTAAACATGGTAAGCATTGCTACTTTCATGTCTTCTTCCCTATTTTCCCTATGAAATTATAAGAAGCATCATGCCAGAAAAGACTGATGGAAGTTCAGGAAAGGATTGATTAAGACATTCAAGAAGGAGCATATGCTACATGAAGATAGTCAAGTGATAATGGGAAACTTCCCATCTGAAGTTACAACAAAAAGTCACATTAATGCTTTATATGATCATGTTAATAATCTTATAATATCTTGAATGTCCAGTTTTAAAAACTATAAATGATTTTGCTAATTTTAGAATTTGGATTTATATCCTGTTTGTTCATAATTGCCAATAGTAAAACCATCTAAGAACTTATCTCACCAAATTGACAATGTCATTTATGACACCACAAGAATTTTCAAAGGTTTTCAGACAGCTGTGTACAACTCTAAAGGAAAATATTTAGATTTTTTTGCCAGTCCTGGACTTGAGCTCAGGGCTGAGCACTGTCCTTTGACTTTCTCAAGGCTAGAGCTCTACCACTTGAGCCTCAGCACCACATCTGGCTTTTTTTCTATGTATATGGTACCAAGGAATCGAACCCAGGTCTTTATGCATGCTAGGCAAGCACTCTACCACTAGGCCAAACTCCTGGCCCCATATTTAGATTTTTTTAGAAAGCTTTTTACATTGCTTCCTGTCCATTTGTGATCACTAACAATGGTCTATTTTTCTTCTTTCTTTGTACAATAGTAGCAAGAAAAGAGGTACAGCCTTTGCCAAAAGCATGACATTAATCAGCACTAAATAGCCATTAGAAAACACATTTCCTATCCCTCACACCTTTTAGTTCCATTTGCAGATTCAATCAATAAGCAACAGAGAATTTGCAGAGGTCTGATCTGAGAGGTTTATGTGGGACCTCATCAGATTTTCACCTCTCTTGAGGACAGTCAAAAAGCTGGTAAACACCTAGCCAAGTGTTACTTCTTGAGCAACTCTGCAAAGCTGCTAAGAAAAGCATCCTGCCAGGCTCTTCCCTTTTGGAAGAGAAACAGTATTTTGTGTTCACATCTCCCACGTCTTTGTTTCGAAAAGATCAGCCTGACTCCTAGCAGCCTGACAGCCCAATCTGGATGTTGCTGGAAGAAAATGGGGAGAGTTGCATTGTGTGAATTCACAGCTACCTACATTCATTCTTCATATAGGAGGGGAAAAAATAAACAATTTTTGTTTCATTATTTTGGAACTCCTATTACTTCCAGTACAAACATGATCCATTTACATATATACCATCTAATCATGATTCAGTTATTAAGGAGATTGTAGTTGCTTCAGACTTCCTTCTGAAAATCAATAAAGAAGAAAAAAAACATTTTTGAAGCTCAAGGTCACTTACTTTGTGGCTAGATTATGAAAGGAACATTCATACTTGCATTCTCACCTGGAGTATTTCTTCTCTGGTTTGTTGTTCATTAGATTAAACTTTCTGAAATCATTTTTTCCCTTCATCAAAAGTGGTTTAATAGTCCCACACTAATTTCAGTCTGAGAATCTGACCTGATAGTTCAGATACTCAGGAATGTGGCCTCCAAACATCTTTCCTCTCCATTTTCTACCATCCTTAATGCTATGGTCCTTCAGGGTAAATTTAACAATCCACCTAAGATTCCTGGACACATATTTTTCGCCTTAAATGCCCAAGCTTTCCTCAGGTCTTCTCCTCAATTGGGAAAGAATGTGCCATGGACTTGATGCAATATGATACATAGAGAGAGGGAAGATGAACAAATCAATATGCCTGCTTTCTCCTATCTACCTTCTGCTCCTCAAAACTCATTTTCTAACCTCAGGACCCATAAACATATTGCCCCATAGAATAAGTGTCTTTGTAGATGCATTTAAAGTAAAGATCCTGATTTCAGAAGATTATCCTACATTAGTTAGGACTCTTAAATGCAATTGGAAGGATTTTGGTGCTGTTATTGCTGTTTACTTTTAGTAATGGAGATAGAATCTCGAGCACTTGCTCATGCTTGATTAATGCTGTACCACGGAACTACATACCCAAAGCTGTCAAAGATCCTCATAAGACAGAAACAGAAGGGCCCATGAGGAGACAGTGGTGATGTTACTAGAAGCAAAGATTGGAATGATGCCACTAGAGCCAAAGGATACCAAAAGGCTCTAGAAGCCATAAAAAGCAAGCAACAAGCTCACTTCTGCTGTCTAAAGGTGGAAACAGGCCTGACAACATCTTGATTTTAGTTCCTCAGTGTTCATTAAACTTAGACTTCCAACCACAGCCATCCTAGAATAAAATAAACTTCTGTCTTTTAAAATCACTAAATCTGAGACTATTTTTATAGAAGAAAAAGAGAACCCCTCTATACATTACCCCAACATTTTTCAAAAAAGAATTATGAAATTTTAGCCTTGTATTCCATTGGTAGTGAGCAATGTGCCATTAAATACAAAACAAATGTTTAAAAGATTTTAAAATACAAAAAGGAGAAGTAATGTATGACCAAAATTTCCATTCATCAGGACAGCTGAATCCCACCCAGCCGTTTCCTCTTCTATTCATATGGCTTTCCACTTGGTATCAAAATTTACCCATTGTGAGTATTCAGTCCTATAATTCTGAGTGAATTCTACATGACTATAACCCAGTTTTAGAACATTCCAGCACCCCAGTATGATTCTTTGTGTCTGCTTACATTTAATTCTTGCTTCTGGAAGCCCCTAATCTGCTTTCTCTTGGTGGGGATTTGCATTTTCTAAGCTTATCATTGCCCCTCTGAAACTCTGCAGCACAATCTTCTGTGAGACTCTGCCACACATGACCCAAACCTGATGGATTTTCATAGGAAGGTCTTCACGGAAGAGATGAATGTTTTCCATTCAAAATCTGTAATGACTGTGGCTTCAGTTTAATTTTCAATTTTCTTTTCATTTTTGTGTAATCTCTAACCTTCAGCAGACATTCTTGAGGGATGGGGATCCTCTTATCCTTGTTTGTGTATTTCATTCAACATCTCTAGTTTCGGTACCAAGCTTCTTGTTTTGCAAGCAAGTTTTCTTTCTTTCTTTCTTTCTTTCTTTCTTTCTTTCTTTCTTTCTTTCTTTCTTTCTTTCTTTCTTTCTTTTTTTCGGTAAATTAGCATTTGTATTTATCCCAGCACTACCACATAATGAACTCTTAGATGATGTTGTTACAGGAACAACATTTTAAATTATAATAATAAAGAGGGTTAAAATAATAGCCCAATAGTTATCAAAATCACATGCATATAAACAATAGTAAGCAATTCTGACAAAGAACCTTTGGTATTTCTCTCTACCAGCTAAAGTGGTTCCAATGTTTTTCCCACAGAGGGAATACAATTTACAATTCATCCAGACAAACATTGTGAAACTTGGACCCTGTTTTTTTTTAAATGTTTTACTGTAAATGAAAATTAAGATGCCATGAAAGTATGATTATGAAGCAGAAGGCACCCATTGTAGGTTAAAACTGCCTCACTCTGGAGAGGGCACAAAGATCACATGCACAAACATCATCCATAGTGAAATTACTGACAGCAGTCATCAACCATCTGAAATGTCACTTTAAAAACAAATTTAAGGGGGCACTGGCTATTGGTGAATTTTTAGCCAGGGAATACAGAAGATAAACCGTTTACAGGTGCCTCAAATCTCCACAAACATATAGCTTTACAGAAATAAGCCTAAAAGAAATGTCAGGCCATGTTGAAGGGGGCTCTTGAGAGGTAATCTGCATTTTAGGATGTTTGATCAGTCTTTCTCCTGCTGGATAGTTTCCTTTGACTTTGTATTGTTCAATGTACATAAATGTAATCTCATTTTCTACCCTACCACTTATTTGATCTTTATAATACAAGGCCATGATTTTTCTAGCTGTACAGTCTTCTTAGCTACACCAGTCCTCTCCATTCATCCTGTATCTCTCTTCCCCTATGATCTTCTCACTTGCACTATACTTTTAGCATAAATCACAATACATATGTAATATCTATAGTATTATATGTATATACATACAGCATATATTACAATTGTAACTAAGTGATTTTTTTCAGAAATTACTCGTCCATCAGAAATAATTACCTCTTTGAAACTCCACAAGTAATCACTTACTCTAAACAAATGACAGTTTGTGTTACTGTATAATAAAGTTTCCATATTTTACTCATGTGTTTGCAAGAGAGAAAGGAGGAAATAATGGATCAATGTCAACTCATAGACACTTTAATTTGTGTGATTCTGGTACTGTAATTTGGGAAATGATTTCTAAATCTTAACCAGTATTAGTTCCCCAGAGTTCTTCCCTTTTTTGGCATAAAAAGTCAATTTCATAAAAATAAAACCAAAGACTCCTTTTCCTTGGATGGTCTTAGGTTATTTCTAGAAACTTAGTGACATAGCTAGTAAGGAATTAGGGGATTTTTGTAAACAGAAATGCAAACTTTATGTTAAAAGAAAAATTTTCCTCAAAGAATTTGCTTACCAAGTCTCTAAGGAAAAATGAAAGACAGCAAAGTTACATGTATTAAAATGGAATATTGACATTTAATTTTACATATATGATTCTCCAAAGATAGTGAACGAACTTGGTACTAAATTGTAAGTGGATATTTTGCAATACTGGTACAAAGTGGAAAGAAATAGCCATGTTATTTTTTTTAATTCTACTCCAATATGGGCTCTAGTGCTTCTCTAACTACTGAGGAAGCTGAGACATGAAGGCCAAGATATGAAGAAAGCAGAGACTAATAACTCCTTGAGACTCTTATCTCCAACCAACCACCAAAAAGTTGGAAGTGAACGTGTACTTCAACTGGCAGAGTGTCTGCCCAGAGCAAAAAAGCTAAACAAGAGCCCAGAAGTCAAGCCCCAGTAATAACACACACACACACACAGTTTCCCAATTGGAAGACTATTTTACAGTAACAAAAGTTATCATTTGCTTAAATGACTATAGAATTTTCAAAGTAGCATTTCATTTTCACAGCAAAAACAGTTGCAAATGAGGTTATAAAAATAGGAACTGGAAAGACCTAGAAAAAATCACATTAATGAAGTAAGCCAGACTCAAAGGAACATAGGCTCAATGATTTCCCTCATTTGTCATAACCAGTAGAAATCTTGGGCTCTCTTAACAGAGATTTATAATAGAGCAAAACCTAGATACATAAGGCCATATAGTATGATGCTAAATGAAAGGACCTCCAGGATATAGAAACAAAAGCCATATGAGTGATTATTGTCCTTAATGTACTATGTTATCTCCCATCTCTTTTACTATTCCTCGGTTAGCTCATATTGTTACTGTATTTTACCTCATTATCTGATATATTGTATATGTGCTTATTTGGCTATTTGAAATAGGATAGGGAAGGGGGACAAACAAGATGAGGGGTGGGGGTGGAGGGAGGGAAATGGTGACAAAAACATGGAAAAGGGTATCAATGTTTGTGAAGTAATGCACCTTCTATCTGGTAAATATAATGTAACCCTTCTATTAATTACAATAAAAATATATGAAAAAAATTTAAAAAATAGGAGCTGGATTATGGTTCTTTCAGTCCAACTCAAAAGTTCATAACATTTAAATACCTTTAGTTGGTTTTCATCAGGTTCTGTTAAGTCATTGACATGAAAAGGAGATGAGATTCACTTGTTCTGCTCCATGGATATCTGGATTTAAAATATTATCAGTAGGGAGTTGTGTGGCTCTCACCTGTGATCCTAGCTACTCAGGAGGCTGAGAATCTTGGTTCCAAAGCCAGCCAGACACTAAAGTCCATGAGACTCTTATCTCCAATTAACCACTAGAAAATGGGAAGTGGGGCTGTGACTCAAGGGGTAGGGTGGTAGCCTTGAGTTGAAGAACACAGGGACAACATCCAGGCCCAGGCATAGGGTGGTAGCCTTGAGCTGAAGGGCTCAGGGACAGCACCCAGGCCCAGAGTTCAAGTCCCATGACCCACAACAAAAACAAAAACAAGCAGAGAGTGGTGGCTCAAGCCTGTAATCCTAGCTACTCAGGAGGCTGAGATCTGAGGATCAAGGTTCAAAGCCAGCCTGGGCAATAGGAAGTTGAAAGATTCTTATCTCCAATTAATCATTAGAAAATGGGAAGTGTGGCTGTTGCTCAAAGGTAGCGTGATAGCATTGAGCTGAAGAGCTCAGGCTAGAGTTCAAGCCTCATGACCCCCCAAAACAAAACAAAACAAAAAACAACAACAACAAAAGAAAAAGAAACATTATCAGTACCTGTGCACCAGTGGCTCACTTCTGCAATCCTAGCTACTTAGAAAACTGAGAGCCAAAAAAACTGCAATTTTGAAGCTAGTGTAAACAGAAAAGTGGATATGGCTCCATCTTTGAATAAAGGAGCAAAAAGCAGGGCTAGAGTCATGGCTCAAGTGTTGTTGTGCCAGGTAGGAGCAAGAAAGTCAAATGAGATCAAGGTCTTGAGTTGAAATCCTGGTACCAACAAAACGAAATAAAAAGAATACAATGTTTTTATGATTTTATATTTGTTTTGTTTGTATTTGATAGTCAAGTAGAGAAGAATGTGTTATTCTTTTGAAAATCTTTTATGAAGCACTATTCCATTAACTCATGTCTGTAATCCTAGCTACTCAAGAGGCTGAGATATGAAGGTTGCAGTTTGAAGCCAGTCTAGTCAGGAAAGTCTGTTCAACTCTTATATCCAATAAATGATTAAGACAAAGCAGGAGGTGGTTCTGTGAGTCAAGTGATAGAGGGCTAGCCTTGAGCAAAAGAAGCTCAAGGGACAATGTTCAGGCACTGAGTTCAAGCCTCAGGACCAACAGAAAGAAAAAGAAAGAGAGAGAAAGAGAGGAGAAAGAGAAGGGAGAGAGAACAAAAGAGAGAAAGTAAGAAAAGAGAAAAAGAAAGAAAGAGGAAAGAAGGAAGGAAGGAAGAAAGAAAGAAAGAAAGAAAGAAAGAAAGAAGGAAGGAAGGAAGGAAAGAAAGAAAGAAAGAGAGAAAGAGGAAAGAAAAGGAAGGAGGGAAGGAGAATCTTTTTTTTCTTTTATTAAATAATTTTTTATTGTAATTAATAAAAGGGTTACATGATATTTGCCAGATAGAAGGTGCATTAATTGACATACATTGATACCCCTTCACATGTCTTGGTACTCATCACCCTCCCCCCCACCCACCACCCACCCCCCCGTCTTGGTTTTCCCCCCTTCCCTATCAAATTTCAAATAACCAAATACAAATAAATTCAATATATCAGATAACAAAGTGAGATACTGTAACAATATGAGATACCCAGGGACAGCAAAGGAGATGAGAGACAACATAGTACATTAAGGACAACAATCATTCATTATATGGCTTTTGTTTCAGTATCCTGGAGGTCCTTTCAATTAGCTTCATACTATATGGCCTTATATATCAAGGTTTTGCTCTATTGCAGATCTCTGCTAGTAGAGCCCAAGGTTTCTACTGATCATGACGAATGAGGGAAACCATTGAGCGTAAGTTCCCTTGAGTCTGGCTTACTTCACTTAATATGATTTTTTCTAAGTCTTTCCATTTCCTAACAAATGGATCGATGTCATTTTTTTCTGACAGCAGTATAGAATTCCATTGTGTACAAATACCACAACTTGTTGATCCACTCATCAACTGAGGGACATCTAGGTTGGTTCCATATCTTTGCTATGGTGAATAGTGCTGCAATGAACATTGTTGTGCTAGTGGATTTAGTATGCCCTAGATTCTGGATGGTTGGGTAAATGCCAAGTAGTGGAATTGCTGGGTCATAGGGGAGCTCTATGTTTAGCCTTTTGAGGAACTGCCATACTACTTTCCATAGTGGTTGAACGAGTTTGCACTCCCACCAACAGTGTAGTAGTGATCCCTCCTGGCCACATCCCTTCCAGCATCTGTTATTATTTGTTTTCCTGATCCTGGCCATTCTAACTGGAGTGAGGTGGAATCTTAGAGTTGTTTTGATTTGCATTTCTTTTATGACCAGAGATGTTGAGCATTTCTTCATGTGTCTATAGGCCATTTTTGTTTCTTCTTCAGAGAAGACTCTAAGTCTTTGGCCCATTTTTTAATGGGATGGTTGTTACTTTGGAGATTAGTTTTGGAGTGATTCAATTTTTTGAGTTGTTGATATATTTTAGATATGAGGCCTTTGTCCATTGTTTGGTTGGTGAGGATCTTCTCTCACTCTGTAGGCTTCCTGATTAGTTTACTAGCTATGTCCTTTGCCATACAAAAGCTCCGCAGTTTAATGCAGTCCCACTTATCCAGCCTTTCTCTGATTTGTTGTGATTCTTGGTCCTTATTAAGAAAATTTCTTCCTGTGCCAAGGAGGCCTAGTGTATCTCCTATTCCTTCTTGTAAAGTTTTCAGTGTATCAGCTTTTACCTCCAGGTCTTTGATCCATTTGGAGTTAATTCTAGTGCAGGGTGACAAAGAAGGATCCAACTTTAGTTTTCTGCAGGTGCTTAATCAGTTCTGCCAGCACAACTTGTTGAAGAGGCTATCTTTCTTCCATTCTATTTTTTGGCTCCCTTGTCAAAGATTAGGTGGCCATAGGTCTGTGGTTTAATATCTGGGTCCTCAGTTCTATTCCATTGGTCTTCAGGCCTGTTCTTGTGCCAGTACCAAGCTGTTTTGATAATTATAGCCCTGTAATAGAGTCTAAAGTTTGGAATTGAAATTCCTCCAGCACTGTTCTTTCTGCTAAGAAGTGTTTTTGCTATACGGGGTCTTTTATTATTCCATATGAAATTTTGAATTGCCTCTTCTATTTCTTTAAAGAATGCCATTGGGATATTGATGGGTATTGCATTGAATTTGTAGATAGCCCTTGGTAAGATTGTCATTTTCACAATGTTGATTCAGGAAGGAGAATCTTTTATGAAGTTATGTCATAGTTTGCATATAGACTGTCCCATCAAAAGGGGTCATTATTGAAGGCTTGATACCCAGCCCATCACACTACTGAGAGATGATTGATTTATGAAGACATCAAGATCAGCAATAGATTAATCCATTGTTGTAGTCATATTAAATGGTCTATTTGGAGGAAGAGCCTGATAGGTCACTGAGGATGTGTTTTCGCAGATATATCAGGTTTCGCTCCCATCCTGTTTCTCTCTGCTTCCTTGCACCTATAAGATGAGCAGCTTCTTTCTGTCATATCCTCCTGGCATGGTGCTTCTTGCCACACACTTAAGCAATGGAGTGGGCTGGGAGTTTGCCCTAGTGGTAGAGTGCTTGCCTAACATGCATGAAGACCTGAGTTTGATTCCTCAGCACCACATACATAGAAAAGCCAGGAGTGATGCTGTGCCTCAAGTGGCAGAGTGTTAGCCTTGAGGATAAACACCAAGGACAGTGCTCAGGCCTTGAGTTCAAGCCTCAGGACTGGAAAAGAAAGAAAGAAAGAAAGAAAGAAAGAAAGAAAGAAAGAAAGAAAGAAAGAAAGAAAGAAAGAAAGGCAATGGAGTTCATGGATAATATTACCAGTATTATTGATCAAGCCTAAATAATAACCAATAAAGTATGTAGTATTATTTGGACTATATAAAAACAAAATGAAACATATTAGTGACCTCAGACAGCATTCTACAGCTGAGAACTGAAGAGCTGTGATGCAGCTCAGATGCCTGGCCCCAGAACCCTACCATTGTGTGAGGATACAGAGGACACAGAGGGCAGCTTGTCCAGTGATCACGTGCCACTTTCCCTCCTGATTTTGAGGATTGTGAAAAAGTCATGCGCACATAAAGATATTAGTTGTTCCCAAAGCGTCCCAGTTACATTGCACTTGTGAATTGCGCCATTCATCTTTATGAACTCATCTTCCCTGTCCTGTTACATGCTTTCATCTATGCATCAGGGGTCTCCTGATATTAATCATGTGATGCCTGCTTCCCTTTGTCTTTGCAGTTGCCAGATGTGTCTTTGCCTATTTAACAATCAATCCTTCTATGGCGCACTCTGTTTATAAAAAAACAAAAAAAAAAACTGTCACATTGCTGTGGTCATTATACAGAATGAGAGGGATGTAAGAAGACAAGAATTCTTCAAGTAGTGCTGATAAGAGCCTTTAATGAAGGTAAATGTTACACTATGACACAGAAAAGAAATGCTGAAAAAATCACAGAGTGAGGTGTGATTCCTATGGAACATCCTTGTTCCCAGGATGTGTCATATCTATATATATATCTATATATCTAATTATCTACATATACATGCATATATACACATATATACATATATATATACACATATTATGCATAATATATATTATATATACCATTGTACACATATATGGTGTATATATATAGATAGATGCATGTATATATCTGTATAAATATATAGAAGCCTCTTTTTAATTGCAGTTTGAACTCAGGCCAGAGATTTGCTAAGCTACACCACCATTTGACCCACACCTCTAGGCCTTTTGGCTTTGGTTAGTTTTTCAGATTCTCTCTCTTGTTTTTGTCAGGGCCTGGCTTTGAGTCTCAATCTTCCTATCTATGCCACCCATGTCTCTGAGATTATAGGTAGGTACCACTGTGCTTATTTTTCTTTTTGAGGCAATATCTCAAAAAAGTTGTGTGTTAGCAAACTCAACTCAATAGCCATTTGTCTAAACAAGAGTTTATGTTGTTTTATGTTTGTAGCTTTCTGCTATAAAACTAATCCATTGACCAGACGTGATGACTGAAATTTAAAAAAAAAAAAAAAAGAACACTATAGATGTCCATTTTCTTATCACAAAGCTGACAAGCTGGGGCAACTTGCTCCAAATTGTCTTGAATATCAGTAAGGACATAAACATTTCACTTAGGTCATGGCAAGAGCAGCCATGTCTCACAGGATAAGCTCAGCCAAGAATAACACACTCCAAAGTGTCATTCCCAGCTGCTCTGCAGCTCTGCTCTCCTAGCTTTCAGTCACTCATCAGTAACCATGCTGCGAAACAATAAATTAAACCTCCTGAAAGAAGTATGCATAAGTTTTGAATTGCACACTGTCGGGGTAATATGAAAAAAATCTCAGGGCCCACTTGCTCCATCCCACTTGGGGACACAAATCATTGGCTTTTCTCAGGTACACACTACCTGCCGGTAGACATTCAGTTATTGCATCAACTGTCATGGTATGCTAGTGCTGGTGTTGGAGTCATTCCCCTTTTACTTAGTAATGACTCCAAAGGATAAGAGTAGTGAGCTAACAATTTTAGTGCACCGTGGAGAAGGTGGGAAACCCTCTTTCTCAATGAGAAGGTGGGGGTCTTGACTTGAAAAAGAAAGACCTCAAATGTTGAAGTCCCAAAGCCTAAAGCTTTCCTCTCATCCCATCCTCTCACATTATCTTAAGCTATCTCTGAGAGAAGTGAGCCACAACTGTTAACATAACTTGTATAAGAATATATTGTTAGCATTATTCCACTGTATCACTACCTAAGCAAGTTAAGCTAACTGTACCTGACTTACAAATGAAACTTTACCTTAACTCTGCATGTACAAAAAGAAAACATAATAGTTAGCATTAAAATATCCCCTAGAAATCTTGGAAAATGTTACCTACAGAAAAAAGGATGAACTCTGTAGCTGTTTATCACAAACTACTCTTTTCCTTTTCAAATCTTTCACCATTTATTTTTGTAGAAAGAAAAAGTTATGGCCAGGAGTGTGGCCTAGTGGTAGAGTGCTTGCTTTGCATGCATGAAGCCCTGGGTTGGATTCCTTGGTAACACATACACACAAAAGGCCAAAAGTGGTGCTGTGGCTCAAGTGGCAGAGTGCTAGACTTGAGCAATGTGTGTCTAAGGATAGTTCCCAGGCCCTGAGTTCAAGGCCCAGAACTGGCAAAAAAGAAATTGTTAGGAGATGAATAGGAAAATAATAACATTTGTATCATTCAGTGAGGCAGAACAAATTGTAAATTATATAAGTTATATCTCAGGGAAGAATATAGAAAAACTAGGTTGCTCATGCCTATAATCACGGCTTCTTGGGAGGTAGAGATAAGAGGATTAGAGTTCAAGGCTGGCCTGCCTGGGCAAAAACTTTGCAAGTACCTATCTCAAAGAACAAGTGAGGATGAGGGTTCTTTACCAAGAACCATCTTTGCTAATCTTCAATGTTAGCTACATGAAGACATAAGTAGGAGGACTGAGGTCCAAGGCTGGACATGGGGAAAAAGCTTGAGACCTTATCTGAAAAATAGCTAACGGTAAAAGGGTTGGGGACATAACTCAAGTTGAAGAATGCTTAATAACAAGCATTAATTCTTGAATTCAAATCCCCAAAGTTTCATTTGTCCCAATGTTCTAACACAAATTCACATATAATTCTTGCTCGAGTTTACCACCTACTCTCTCTCCACCACAGAAATCTGAGCTCTCTGAAACATACACATTGAACATTAAAAATGTCCAATAATTTATTGACCAATTGATTTCCTTCAGGAGGCTATCTGGATGAAGATTCAATTTAATCTCCCAGTGGGTTTGATCATCACGATCTAGACTAAATCAACTGTTTTTGTTATGAATTGTGTGATAGGTATTTTTCTTATATATGAAATTCCCAAATAGCCTTGCTCTTCCTTTGTGATCAGTCTTTCTGAGTCATTTGTTCAGTTGTGTCGAAGCAAAACGGACACGCTGCCCTGCTGTCATTATAAATAGAAGTGTACGTCACGACCCACCTTCAGAAAGGAAAAATTACTTTGCATGGAGAAAACCCAAAAATAACAGGTCAGCTTATCAAGATCTGCTCTTTGAAGTGAATGAAATATTCAGCACTGTTTTCCTATTCAAGGAACATATTCTCCATGGTTTTTTCAACATTGATGCTGAAGAAATGCACTAGCCTTTGTGTCTATAATTGTGATAATTTTTTTGTTTTATTGGAACATGATTATACCATGATAGTTTTATATCTTTGAGAACTTTTGTGCTCAGTGATTATTGTATTTCATTTGGTAGAGACAGCTATTTTTGCTGTCTGATTCCCAAGTAAAATGTGTTTCTAAAATGTTGTTAATTTTGACTTTTTCTTTGATGCATGTACCTGCCTCTGTTGGATCATGTATTTGTTGTTGATTTCTCTTTTAAAAAAATGCAGAGGGGGCATTTTCTCTTTATGCAAGGAAACTGAACTGTGAAAGAGCTTACACATAGGGAACAAAATTCATTAGCCTTGTCGGGCTCCCCAGCTTTAATACACATCACAGAACTATCAGAAAGTGAAAGCGCTTGACATCTGAAGAGTGTCCTTATCCTTGACCTTTGTCTAATCTTTTCTTCATGAATATATATTTACTGGACAGTACCTATTTGTGTGTACACATGCATAGATACATAATACCTTCTAAGGTAATTATGATGATCTACAGGAATCAAGTGATGCAAAAATGCTGAGAAATCTTTTAAGCATTCAGATATCAGTCAGTGCTCAGCATTATAAATGATGATCTAATGTAATCTTCACCACAAGCCCTATATGGTTTGCTTACTGTGTGAATGTCCTCCAGAGGCCAACATGTTAAAGGCTTAAACCCTAGGATGCGCTTCCAGAAGAGATAACAATTTGTAGGAAGTGGGATCTTGTAGGTGGTCCTTGGGTCACAGGGAAGGCACCCTTGAGAGGTTTTTTTTTTTTTTTTCCTTGCCAGTCCTGGGCTTGAGCTCAGGGCCTGAGCACTGTCCTTGGACTTTCTCAAGGCTAGAGCTCTACCACTTGAGCCTCAGCACCACTTCCGGCTTTTTTTTTCTATGTATGTGGTACCAAGGAATCGAACCCGGGTCTTCATGCATGCTAGGCAAGCACTTTAACCACTAGGCCAAACTCCTGGCCCCATCCTTGAGAGGTTTTAAGGAGTCTCTCTTGTGAGCTCATGGTAGTTCTCGTGTGTGTGGTTATAGAAGGAGGAAGTCTGGGTCCTCCCTCTCTGCTTGCTGTATGTTTGAGATGAGGTCTCCAGACCACTCTTGCACTTCTGCTGTGATAATTTTTAGCCTCTCACTGTAAGCCACATCCAGGGGGTCCCCTGGTCTCTGACTCAGCTTCAAACCTGAGCTAATAAACATTAGTTTTTCATAAGAAGTTTGTGTACAAATTTGAGTAGTTTCATTTTAGTGACAAAAACATGACTAATGAAATTTAATGAAATTATATGGGTCAAATTTGTTAGAGAAAATTCTTATTGTTTCTGTGTGTGTGTGTGTGTGTGTGTGTGTGTGTGTGTGTAAGAGAGAGAGAGAGAGAGAGAGAGAGACAGACAGACAGACAGACAGAGACAGAGACAGAGACACAGAGAGAGACAGAGAGACAGACAGACAGAGAGAGACAGAGAGAGACAGAGAGAGACAAAGACAGAACCAGTACTAGGGCTTAAACTCAGGACCTGGATACTGGGTACTGTTCTTTTTAGGTTTTCACGGAAGGTTGACATTGTATCACTTGATCCACAGCTTCACATCTGGTTTTACAATGGGTAGTAATAATCAAAAATGTCTCAAGGACCATGATTCTCAGATTTTAACTTCCTGAGTAGCTAGGCTAGCCACCAGAAATTGGCTTCAGGTTAATTTACAACTGAGGAAATAGACTTTTCCATAGTTGTCTATATTAGTAAGTATTGCCTAACCCCTTGTTAAATTAAGATACTCTTAACTATGAACTTATGATTCTATTGCAAGCTCTTGGTCTCTAATACTTAGGTCTCCTCTGTGGCTATTCCAGATACATTTATACCTCACAAACTCCTTATAACTTCAGAACTCTTTAAAGGGAATTTGGAGTTTTCCTTATTTGTACACAATGGAATTCTATGCTGCTGTCAGAAAAAACGACATCGTCCCATTTGTTACGAAATGGAAAGTCTTAGAAAAAAATCATTTTAAAGATTAGGAAACAGAAGTTCACAAGCATTGATGAAACAGGTTTCAAATGAAGAATTTCTGATCCCAACCCCATATGTCTTTATGATACAGCAAAATGGCTTTGTTTGTTTGTTTGTTTTAAAATTAAGCCAGGCAAGCCCGGAGGCTGAGATCTGAAAATTATGGTTCAAAGCCAGCCCAGGCACTAAAGAACATGAGACTCTTATCTCCAATGAACCACTACAAAATGGGAAGTGTTACTGTGGCTCAAGGGGTAGGGCGGTAGCCTTGAGCTGAAGAGCTCAGGGACAATGCTCAGGCCCAAAGTTCATGCTCATGACTGACAAAAAAAAAATTCAAATGAATGGATATGCATTATAAACACTGATTGTATGTTTAATTTGTTGGGTAAGTACTGTAAACAACCATAAATCTGATATTGTTTTGGATTTCAATTTTCCCCTTTCAAATTCAGGGCTGATTTTAAGTGATTATTAACCATGTTTTTCTATTAAGGATTCCTTTGAGATTCTAATAAAAACTTTGGGCGTTTGGTCCTCAAGAAGATGAACACACACGAACATATGCACACATGCACATTTGCAAATTATTTCTACGGCTTTAAAGATGCCATAAGCTTGCTTGAGTAGTCCAGGATGAAAACCCATTCCTTAATTCCTTCTAGCTCCAGAATGTTGAATTTCTGTGATTTTAAAAATGCAACTTTATAGAGTATTTCAAATGCTATTTAGGCAAATCAGGGATTTTTATTTTCCTGCTGCAGCAAAAAAAATCAGAGTAGTGCACACTGGAATTAAATCAGCAAATGCATTCACTTCCAAACAAAAAAGGATAATTGAAGAACAACCCACAAGCCAAGCCCACATGGCAAGTCCTGCAGACTCATCTCTGTCCCTAAATTTAAAGTGTCTCACTCCTACTGTCCACAAGAGTATTATTAGCAGGAAGAAAATTCACCATGACATGGATTTTTAACAAATATTTAGTATTTCTGCAAAATGAATGCTTTATGTAGGAAAAAATGGGAGCTATATTAAATCAAATATGGTTTTCAAATCCATCAATGTAACCATGATGTGACACTAAGAGATGGAAGTAAGATGTGTACTTTTTCTAAGAAAAAAAAAAACTGATTCCAGCTACTCACAGAGCATTGCTACAATTTTTCTTCCTTGGGGTAAGATCTAAGATTCCAGGAATCTCTCCTTTAAAAAAATATTCAACATGTATTTATTTATTTTATTTCAATTAGCGTCCATGTTACCTTTTTTTTTTTTTTTTTTTTTTTGCCAGTGTTGGGCTTGGGCTCAGGGCCTGAGCACTGTCCTGGGACTTTCTCAAGGCTAGCAATTCTACCTCTTGAGCCTCAGCACCACTTCCGGCTTTTTTCTATGTATGTGGTACTGAGGAATCGAACCTGGGTCTTCGTGTATGCTAGGCAAGCACTCTACCACTAGGCCAAACTCCCAGCCCCCATGTTACCTTTTCTTGCTGAGAGAAATACCTGAGAGAAACAACTTCAGGAAGGGGAGGCTCAGATTATAGTCACTTGGCCTCACTCCAAGAAAAACATCATGGCAGTTGAGACAATGACTAAAAGAAGTTCTTCACTTGATATTGTGTAGGTGTGTCCTGGGGCAACATCCGGTGACTGCTAGGTGATTTATCAAGTTCATTAGACAGCTTCTCTTTAGAGTCCTGAAGTCATATTCTAAAAAACTGATTAAGAGCCATCAATTTTGATACAAGTATATTAAGAAGAGCAAAACCACAATAATGGTATAAAATGAATATTTGGTCCAATAAGTTTATAGCATCACATTTTTATATGGTCATTTAGATTGTGATCTTTTAATATGGAGGGATAAGGCAAATAAAGGACAATTACAAAAACATTTGTTTTAATATAATTCTCTTTGTAGAAAAAAATAAAGCCCATATTTACATGTCAAGATCCCCAGAAAAAAAAGGCTATTTACCTAAATATATATAGCAAAATTTCTAGGTGGCAGTAAACTAAAACTAAATTTTTCTCCAGGGAATCTAGCAATTCTATAATCATAAAGCAAATAATAATAATAAAGCAAATAAAAATTTTTATTTTATCAAAACTAATATTGCCTAGGTTTCTGCTTCTGTTTGTGTTCATGTTTTCAAATTCCAGACTGTTTTATTTTGATTTATTTATGTGCATCCATCTTGATATACTTTATTTTGTGTACTCAAGTACTTAGTTAAAATAGCTTTGGCCATCCCTGACAAACAAAGGCAGAGGGTGTAACTGTCTTTTGTTTGTTGTTCCTGGATGTTCAGATTCAAAGATGTCTTAAAAATGTCTTCTCATTTTTGGCTCTGAATCATACAGAAAAGTTTCTACCTGATAAACAGTCATTGTTGTCTTTATAGCCCTCCATCATTAAGCAAGCATTGATTGCCTAGTTATATAAGGTTCATTGAAGTGTATAATACTTACATAAGACAGTGCTTGTACTCCAAAAAGATGGTGTAGTACAAGTTTCAGATGTCAAACTGACATCTCCAACACAAAAAAATTTTACTCCCTTGAATTAACCCTTGGACTCCTAACTGATCCATAGGTTTTATAGATTCAACCACTCTCCTTTTGCCGAGGAAGCATCTGAAGGGATGTCCAGCATTGCAAGCGAAGGGGATCAGTTGTATGTTAACTATAGGGAAAACTGATGTTGGATTACTTGATATGAATGGAGCTATGCCAGAATATCCTTTGGCCAAAACCAAGACCAAACAAGAGTTGTCTTATCTCCAAAACCTCAAACAACTTGAAATGGTGGTATTAGAGATGTATTGCTTTGGAACTCCCACCAATTTATTACCATAAACTAGGTATATAAGAGGGAATACTTTGAAAAATTCATATATGTTTATGATACACTTTAATTAGGCTCATCCCTCCCATCTATCTTCTCTCTCTTTGCTTCTTTTCTCACATTGCAGAAATATGTCTTGAATTTGATCAAGCCATATAATATAGAAAGGTCTATATTTAAATATCTTTATATTTTCCCAGGAAATACTTGCTTAGTAGATATTGGTGAAGGCTAGAAATGACCAGTGGTTATTTAAGATTTACTGGAAAAAGGGAATCTAAAGAAGGAAGGGAAGGAGAGGTAGTCATGTGTGAGGTTTGCTTTAGAGAGGCTTTAAGAGTCAGTATTGAATGAAAGAATTGCATGAGTAAAAAAGATGATACCATATTTGTAATAGGTTTTAACAAAACCTTCAGTAAACCACTTTGTGAAAGAATAAATATCTGTAAATAGTTTGCCCATGTCTTCAAACTAAGCACATTCATATCTGCATTTCATGCTTTGAAAGAATATCAGGCATTGTAATTCTTTTCATATCATTAAAGTCTATGTCACAAGCAAACAAATCAAAATTCCTCATTCCCTTGTCTCTTATTTATTTGCTCCCTTTTCTGAAGGGAAGGACTCGGACATTCTTGACCTTCATAAACTATTATTTCTACTCATTGACCTTAATAGAAATCAAAAACAAAGCTTTCTGCTTTTGTTAATTACAGATTCTGGACTAACAAAAAACGAAGCCAGATCAGTTGATGCAGTCTGTGACCCAGTCTTAAGTGAGATGAATCTCAAAAAAGTCAAGCTGTGCTGCTCCAGAGTTCATCCAAGAGGCACCTCCTGCTGAGAGCAAGTACTTTGCACATGCATTTTGCAGAACCTAAGCCATTCAGACCAGAGAAGTGCTTCTCTGTTTAAAACCGTGGCAGGCCAAGTGTCAGTGGGTCACCCTTGTAATCCTAGCTACTCAGGAGATCTGAGGATTGATGTCTGAAGCTAGCCAGGTTAGTAAAGTCTATGAAATCCTTATCTCCAATCAACCACCAAAAAACTGCAAGTGGAGCTGTAGCGCAAGTAATAGAGCAATAGTTTTGAGCAAAAAAGCTCAGTAACAATGGCCAGGTCTTAGGTTCAAGCCCTGATGTTCACACACACACACACACACACACACACACTAATAATAGTTATTATTATTATTATTATAAAACATGACAGATGAATGAGATTGGGACAGATGGAAAATGATGGAAGGAGTGATATGACATCGACCAGATAGATGCATTGTATACATAAATAGACATGTTGAGTGGAAATCCCCTTGAACAACTAATAAAAAAATTTTAATAGTCAGCAGGAAAGCCCAAGGTTTAAATGATAGATCTGGTGGTCTCACAGTGAGAGCAATCAATTTTTTGAAACCTATGGTGGATAAACTGATCGTCCATCCTGAATTTCTTGGTAAAGCTCCATTTTGAATAATTTGTCATCAATCTGCCAAAAAAAGTTATCTTGCTTATCATGTACCCTGATTTATAGTTCAGAAAAATTGGCCCATGTATTTATGGATAAATTCCCTTCCTGGAAATAGTACACTATTACAGAATGTTGTGGTAGGATTGCTAGCTTAGTTTAAATTTTCTATGTTGCTCTAAAAATCAGGATAAATAACTCTTTCATAGACTGAGGTGGGTTTTTTTTGACATTTTTTATTGTAATTAATAAAAGGGGTACATGATATTTGCCAGATAGAAGGTGCATTACTTCACATACATTGATACCCTCACTCATGTCTTGGTCCCCATTACCCTCCGCCCAACCCCCCGTCTTGTTTTCCCCCCTTCCCTATCCAATTTCAAATAACCAAATACAAATATATCCAATATATCAGATAACAAAGTGAGATACTGTAACAATATGAGATAACCAAGGGACAGCAAAAGAGATGAGAGATAACATAGTATCTTGAGGACAACAATCATTCATTATATGGCTATATCCTAGAGGTCCTTTCAATTAGCTTCATACTCTATGGCCTTATGACTGAAGTGTTTTTAAATATAGCACACTGGTCTAGACCAAAGAATAAAAGATAATAAGAACATTAACTAAGATACTAAAAAATAAGAGATTTTTCTTCTTAGTCAAATTTTTTATTTGCTAATCATCAGCCAGAAATGTTTTGCAAAAAGAATAAGCTTTCTGAAACATAGATCATTTACTCTTAAGAGTGCCAATTCAATAAATGGAATTAAATGTGCTTTTTATGTGCTCAGGGTCATCATTCTACACTTCAATTTTTCCAGAGGCAATTTCTGAATACAGAAAGATACCAAGTATAATCCACTGGATCAAATGTGAACAGTCTTGTTTTTGTTGTTTTTGTTTTGCCAGGCCTGAGGCTTGAACTCAGAACCTAGGCACTGTCCCTTAGGTTATTTTTACTGTAGGTTAACACTCTTACACTTGAGTCACAGTGCCACTTCCGACTTTCTATTTTCCTGTTTGCTTATTCTACCTTTTTGAAGGTGTACTGAAAGCATGGCTCCAGCAATAGCTCATCATCCAGAAGCAAAAAAAAAATAATAGAGACCACAGGAGGCCCTAAGTTCAAGCTCTCATACCAACACATACAAAAACACACACACACACACGCACACACATGCACACTTTTCAAAAAATATTTGGTACAGTAAGTGGGAGAAAAATGTGGGAAGAGGGTAACAATATCTGACAAGAAGTGTACCCGCTACCTTACAGATTTAACTGTAATCCCTCTGTGTATCACCTGGACAATAACATTGAATTAAATTTTAAAAATAATAATAATAAAAAGATTTTTTAAAGGTGACAAAGGAGAATATAATAGATGGGTGAACTTCTTGAAAGAACACAGCTGTAGAATCTTCACAATGAAATTTCCTTGAACTATCAATATATGCTAATAAAAATAAGTAAGTAATATTACCCTAAAGGAGAAAAATAAAAAGTAAAAAAGCTGCGCATGATGCCAAAAAATGTATTTTTAACTTTAAAAATGATTCCAATTCTCTTTAGGGTTGGACATTCTTTTTAGTAGGGTTTTACTTAATAAATCCGCCTACCTTCTGCATGCCCAGCTTTTTCCCACCTGCAACAGTTGATGAATTCAGGCTTTACTGCCATGTTCTTTCCAATAGTTCTTCTAAATTCTAGATGTTTATTCTTATTCTCATCTGAGAGTCCAACTATATCTTTGTCTGGTGTTTGGGGGAGGTGTCTGCAATAAGGAACACCATATGTGGTGCATTTCTTTGGCAGGAGGATTTGTGCAGAGCTTTCGCGGCATTTAAAAATCAAGTTGCTGTGCTGCCCTCTGGCTGCTTATGTGAAATCTAGCAGCAGGAATTGTGACCACATTCCCATCTGAGACTGGGGATTTCATGGTTACCTCACAGCCTTATTAACTTTGCACTCATCAGAGTGAGTTGTGCTGTATCTCACAGGTAGAACTGTACACACATTTTGAAACTAATTACCCTGGCCCTGCCTCCTGTTAAAATCCTGTCTAAGACTGTGTGTGCTCTGCTCACTTGTGGTAATTTTCCACTTCCTCAGCTTCAGTATATTTCCTCACTGCTCAGATACACTGTTATTTTCCATTTTCACTTACCTTTGTGTGATGCCTACAGACTGAGGAAAAGCCAGGCCACTTCATCTTCTGTGTATTTTACCAAATGTGGAACACTTAATTATCTGTCTCTGTAAGCTTCCATATGACCTGTCTTGCTACACTTTTAATCTAATAAAACATCCCATTGCCCCAATTTGCAAATGTTAACATAGTGAGAACAACAGGAAAGTCAAGGTGCCCAAATTATTTTTTCTCATATTCCTGTTTGGAGTTACAAAGAGAGAAACTAATCCAGTTTGAAAAAAAAAACTATATTGTTTTACAAAACAAACAGAACAACTGAAATTTTCCAAAATATTAAGTTAAGGAAACAAGTTCTATTGTGCCTCAGACTACATTGGAAGATTTCAGATATGGCCTCAAAACTCTTAGTTATGCCTGATGTTGGGTGGCTCACACTTGTAATGCTAGTTACTCATGAGGCTGAGCTCTAAGGATCATAGTTCAAAACCAGCCCAAGAGTAAAGTTCATGAGACTCTTATTTCTAATTACCCACTGGGAAACCGGAAGTGGCGCTGTGGCTCCAAGTGCTACAGTGCTAGCCTTGAGCAAAAAGGCTGGGGGGTTGGGGGGGAGTTTGGCCTAGTGGTAGAGTGCTTGCCTAGCATGCAACAAAGACCTGTGTTCAATTCCTCGATACCACATGCATAGAAAAAAGCCATAAGTGGTGCTGTGGCTCAAGTGGTAGAGTTCTGGACTTGGATAGTCTAAGGACAGTGCTTAGGCCCTGAGCTCAAGGCCCAGGACTGGCAAAAAAAAAAAAAGGCTCAGGGATAGCAGCCAGGCCCTGAGCTCAAGCCCTAGGATCAACCCAAAACAAAAACAAAAACAATTTTTAGTTATTTATTCCCCAAATATATTTGAAAATGTGGCTTAACTCCTATGAATTTAACCTTGTGCCATGCCTTGGCTATAAGGAGAAGCCAAACTTAGTATGAAATATCAAGGAACTCAGAATTATAAAGAAACTTATTATGGACAGAAAGCAACTGTGATATGATTAGATCTGGAACAATAATATAAAATTGTGCTATAGGAACACAGAAGAGGAAGAGACATAGGAAAAGCAGAAGAGACTCCACAGCAGAGGTGTTGTAGCAACAACTACAAAGCAATGAGAAATACAGGAACACTTACAGATGTGACTGAAAGCCACGTTACCTGGCAAATACACAGGAGGCAATGTGGACAGTGCATGTGTGAGCATGACCTGTACTTGAGTTGAGACCATAGCCACTGTCTGCAGGAATCTCAGATTTCACCACCTATCTGTACCATGCTATTCGCTCACTCCTACCATCATAAGCAACTGCAGATTCTGTAGCAGAGAAGTTTCTCCAGCCCTCTCTAGTTTTGCTTGTAACTGTAATTTAAGTTTTTGTTGTGGTTGTTATTGTTTCTTAGAGCTACACAAATGTTAAAAAAAATGCAAATCTCTTCCAGTAAAAATGACTGCTGCAGCTGTCTTGTGCTGCCTTGTGGGAAGAGAGACATTTTAAGTTTGATGCCCTATTGTCACAGAAATGACAGCTTCTGATCTGAGTGCCATCTGGAAGCACTGTCTCTTCATACTCAGAAGCAATTTGCTCTGTGTTTGAATCTTGTGTGGCTTTTTCCAACACACTTTTCTGAAACATCTGTGGTTTCTCATTCATTAACTAATTTCTGCCCTGTTGGTATAGATTCATTGAACCACCTTCCACAAGAAATCAAGTTTTCCCAGTTCATTTACTCAAGAGTATTTGTGAACACCTACTTTGTCCAGGAACAAACTGAGGTGGCTACAGTAATTAAAGCATTAGCTCTATGCAGGAGCAGACAAGGTGTAAAAAGCTTAGCGATGTAACAGAACAGTAACTCATTTCAGCACTGGTGCTGGGCAGGATCCAAGCCTCTTTGATCTTGGATCAAAGGAGGCTAATGCCATCCATCCTTTAGGATCTCAAACCCTTTCGCTTTTAGGGGCCACGTTAAAATATAATGGGCACAATGCAGCTGCTTTGGAATACCAGCCTCAACACCATAAATTACACCTGCTCACATTGCATTAGAAAAAACCACATGGACACAGGTACAGACAACAGGTGGGACAGCTGAGCAGACTGGGAAATATGATTCTTGGTTAGGGTCTACCTTCAAGCCACTATTCTGCCTAATGGTAGCCAAACATGTAGCCATGAATGGCTAGCCCTCTCTGCCAGACTGGTGATGATTCTGAACTATAAAATAAATATGAAACATTCTCCCTGTGTAAAAGAGAGAACTGGCACCATGCCAGATTCAGATCTTCAGAGAGGTCATTACAGTAGCTAAAAAGATCTTGGAGGTAGATTATGAAAGCTGTTTGAGAGAATCCACAAATACATGCACTAGCAGAAGATCATAGCTAACAACTTTTCTTTTTGCAATGGGATTTTTTTAAATAGGCATAGAGATCTATTTTGTACAGCATCGTAACTATGTCTAGTAGTAATATCTTAGACTCCAGGGACCAGGCTTTGTCTAATGCACAGTCTGATGTTTGATGGCCGGAAGCCCCATGACTCAAAAGTATATGAGGCTGCCTATCTTTACATAAACAGAGATGCCAATTTTCATTTGTTTTCCCAGTGATCTGTTTTTTCATTTGCTTCAAATGTTTGTGATATCCAGGAGACTGAATGCTGACAAAAATGTATGTGTGAGCAAGTGGTGAGAAGCAGCGACAGTGCAGTGGCAAAGCATTGTTCACACTGACTGCCCACTTCCTGCTGGGAGTTTATTAAAGAGCCCAGAGAGGAATTTTTAGGGCAGGAGCTTGTTCATTTAGGCTTTAATTGCAGAGTCTGATCTGTTGGTGGAGGATTTTTGTATGAGATAGAATCACAGTATTATCTTTGTACAAAGAGAACATCAGTTGTTATAATTCCAGCATGAGGGAAACAATGAAATTTAGTTGATTTGGAAACCCTCTCAGCTCTTGGCTCCTGTTACTGTTGAAGAAGCTTTGTGTTGTTCTTCCATATCCTTTCATCTTCTAGTCTCTTCCGCAGGGTTTTCAGTGTACTCCCTGCTGAGGACTGGAAAGAAGTTACCACGCTCAGCTCTCCTGGCATCCTCACTGGTTCTTTGCTAAGAGAGGAGAACGCTTCTAGACCCCTGAGAACTTGGCATCCATGCAGCATTTTTCTGAACCCTCTGGGCTTTTCTTTTTTGGCCTGTTGATTCTACTGCTACTGCTGTTGCTGCTGTTGTCTGTTGTTTTTTAGCAAAATGGTAGAAAAAGAGGCAAGATGACCTTTATTCTTCTGCTCTATCCACCTCACAGAGCATTCACAAGGGCAGCCAGAGCATTCACAAGGGCTGCTCTCTCTCTCTCTCTCTCTCTCTCTCTCTCTCTCTCTCTCTCTCTCTCTCTCTCTCTCTCTCTCTGTCTGTCTTTCTCTCTCTCTCTCTCTCTCTCTCTCTCTCTTTCCCTCTCTCTGTTTCTCTTTCGCTCTCTCTTTTTACATTTATTTTCTTGTAAGGGTGATGTACAGAGGGGTTAGAGTTACATAAGTAAGGTAATGAGTACATTTCTTATTGAACATTGTTACCCCCTTGTTTTCTTCCACTTTCCTTCCCTGGCTCTCCTTCCCTGCAAGCTGTCAAGTTTATTTCCCACACGGTGTCTCCTGAGCATTGTTGTTACATTGGTTCACCCTTTGTCTTTTGTCTCGCCATTTTGTTATTCCCTGCCCCTTCCCCACCTCAGATAAACAATTTGCAAGATACAGGGTACCAAAAATCAAAAACAGTGACAAAATGGGATATGATAAATGAAAAAAAAAAAGAAAGACCAACTAAAGAAGGGGCCAGGAGATTAGCCTAGTGGTAGAGTGCTTGCCTAGCATGCACAAAGACCTGGGTTCGATTCTTCCATACCACATATATAGAAAAAAGCCAGATGTGGTACTGAGGCTCAAGTGGTAGAGCTCTAGCCTTGAGAAAGTCCAAGGACAGTGCTCAGGCCCTGAGCTCAAGCCCAGGACTGGCAAAAGAAAAGACTAAAGAAGTAACTTCAACAGTACATTGAAAACAAGAACAAAACAGAAGACCCTATTGTTTCCATATCTTGGAGTTCATTTTGATTAGCATCATTTTATATGGTCATATAAAATAGTCCTCTGCTAGGACTATCCTAGACATAGACTAATTATTACAAAGGAAGGAAACCATGGAGCCTATGTTTCTTTGCGTCTGGCTTACTTCACATAATGTGATTTTTCCCAAGTCTTTCCATTTCCTTATGAATGGGAAAATGTCATTCTTTCTGATAGAAGCATAGAATTCCACTGTGTATATATACCACATTTTCTTGATCCGTCGTCTACTGAGGGGCATCTGGATTGGTTCCATATCTTAGCTATGGTAAATAATGTTGCAGTGAACATAGTTGTGCTGGAAGCCTTGTTTGTAGTTTTGTTTGTGATCACTTGCAAAAATGCCCAGGAGTGGGATTGCTGGGTCATAGGGGAGCTCTATGTTTAGTCTTCTGAGGAAACTCCATACTGCTTTCCAGAGTGGTTGAACCAGTTTCCATTACCATCAAAAGAGTAGTAGCATTCCCTTTTGGCCACATCCCCACCAGCATCTGTTATTTGTTTTCTTGATAATGGGCTATTCTAACTGGGGTGAAGTAGAATCTCAAAGTTGTTTTGAATTGTATTTCTTTTATGGCCAGAGATGTTGAACATTTCTTCATGTGCCTATTGGCTATTCTTATTTCCTGTCCAGAGAAGTCTCTTTGATTCTTTACCCTAGTTATTAATGGGATCGTTGTTTCTTTAGGGATTTGTTATTGGAGGATTTAATTTTTTGAATGCTAAGTTTAATTTTGATATAAGACGCTTCCTTATTGTGTAGCTAGAGATCTTTTCCCAATCTGTGGGCTTTCTATTTATCTTGCTAGCTATGTCCTTTGCCATGAAGAAGCTCTGCAATTTAATGCAATCACATTTATCCAAGCTGTCTTCCTTCTAGTCTGATAATTTTCAGTCCCTTATCAAAGATTAGGTGACTACAGGTCTGTGAGATCATTTCTGGGTCTTCAAATCTATTCCATTGGTCCTCATTCCTGTACATTTGCCTGTGCCATGCTGTTTTTATAAGTATGACTTTATAATGGACTTTGAAGTTTGGTATTGATAGTTCTCTAGTACTGGTTTTTCTGCTAAGGATTGTTTTTGTTATTTGGGGTATTCTATTATTCCATGTGAATTTTTGGATTGCATCTTCTATTTCATAAAAGAATGTTGTTGGGAGAGCTATATAATGTGTGATTATTGTTATTAATGTACTATGTTATTGGTTGTGCCTTGGTTATTCTCATATTGTTACAGTATCTCACTTTGTTATCTGGTATATTGTATATATGTTTATTTGAAATAGGAAAGGGAAGGGGGAAAAAACGATGATTGAGAGAGGTGCGGGAGGGAAATGGGGACAAAAACAAGAGAAGGTGTATCAATGTATGTGAAATAATGCACCTTCTATCTGGTGAATATAATGTAATCCTTCCATTAATTATAATAAAAAAGAATGTTGTTGGACTATTGATGGGTATTGCGTTCTTTGTAGAAAGCTTTGAGGGTCCTCTTCTCTTTTGCTCCGGTGCAGAAAGTTCACAGGGGTATGGCTGCTTTCTGGCTAGAGCCTCAGTGCCTGTTTTATACCAGCACTTCCATTGCGCTCTTAGAATCCCGTGGCTGTTCCTTGAGTTTACTTCCCTGGAACAGAAGCAAAAGGCACATAATACCCAGATCCTAGATGTACCATTTTTAGGGAATACAGACTAAAATTCTTGTGAAATGAGTTTTTCAGATGACAAAACTACAGGATTCTCAAGAAGACTGATTTTGAAATATATGAATATATATAGTTTGTTTCTTCTCATTATAAAAATGTCAAAATACATATAAAATACACATAAAGGACACCCAGGTATCTATCTACACATTGTGCTAACTTTTACTCCTTTTTAAGCAGGTGTAATAAGTGGAATTTTAAAAAATATTTTCATTTATTTAATACAAAAATTGTAGATATTTTATCATGTACAATATGTTCTTTTGAAATATGCACATTTGGGAATGTCTCCATAGAGCTAATTGACATTCTTATTCTAACTATTACTTTGATGGTGAAAACATTTTAAATCGACTCTCTTAATTTTCAAATATTTACTTTAATGTTATAGTTAACTACAGTTACCAGTTTGTACGATGGTTCCAGGTACCTTGCTAACTGATAATAAGTACTGATAGGTTCTGATTAGCATAAATAGACCAAGTACCTGCATGTTGTAAAATCTCTAAGCTAAATTGAAACTGTTGTTTATTATCTTTCCAGAGGGTCTGGTGTGCATAAGAGGTTTCCCTTGGCCCTGGTCTTTCCCAAGCCATATCTTAGCTAGGGAATTGGCAAATTTGGCTTCCTCGTCTGCTGGAAGTACAGCTCAGAATTTTGGTGCTCTGTTGTGGAAAAGATTTTCTTTCTCGTGTTGGACCAAAAAGGCAGCTTCCATCCCTATGAGCACTAGCAGTCATCTCTGCTTAAGAAGCAAACTGGCTTCAAGATCCTAAGGAAAAAGACTGAGAATCTAGGAAGAGTGGAATACTAAGCCTACCATAGCCAGCTTCATAAAAGTAGAGAAAAGCACTGAGTTATCAGTGAGCACACTAAGTCAGTAGGTAAGTCCTGCACGATGTACCCATGCTCTAGACTTTTCATTTATTAGAACCAATGAATCCCTCTTGCAATATAAGACAAAATAGGTTTCTTCTAATTAATTGATCACAATTAATTCATTGTAATTAATATAGCTTATTGGGAAGTCATGGAGTTTTGCCAATGTTTTAGAAGTATTTCCTTCCAAAATAGTTAAAACAAAAATAAAATTATTTTAATAAATTACATTTCCATTGTTATTTCAAGGTTACTGATAAATGGTGTATGACAGGGTAAACCACAAGGCTACCAAACCCTTCTATTCTTGAGACCACAGTATAGCTAGTAATTACTAATTATTTTAGGAAGGCAAGTTTTTCAAGCCTAAAATTTTACTTCCAAAAAATGGTGCTTATCTGAACAAAGTTTTTCATTCTTCACTATGCCTCCATGTCACTGCTGTTAGTCTCTCTCTTCAGACAGGAATGCCTTGCCCTGCACTCTCCTGGGTCCTAGAGGTAAAGCTGGCTGAAGAAAAGCATATAAAGAAAATTCAGAGTTCATCTAGCTCCCCACACTAACAGCTAATGCCTTGGAATATCAAATGATATTTATAAGTACATGTTTACTCTTATGGATATCCTCCAACCAACAATTTATAGTATTAACAACATCCTTAATTTTAAGAATTTATGTTGAAGGATTTGTGGGATTAAAAAAATTAAGAAAAGTTGTTGAAACTTATGTTACTTCAAAAGGTAGCAAGAATGGGGTCTGTACAGTCGGCTTTCAGCATTATCTTCCTAGATGAAACTTTTACTACTTTTCTTTTCCTTGAATATGGAAGCATTTGCAAAGTCTTTGTAGCAAAATGAAGACAGCAATGAAGACACCTAGGCAGAGAACATGAAACATCATGCCAGCTAGAGAAGCTCATCCAGCTCTTATCGGAGCACATCAATGTGGACTCTGAAGAAGAGGAATTAAGAAAAAGGAGAGAAAGGGCAGGTACGATGGAGGACCAGGATGAGAGAAAGGGGGAGAAAACAGGAGTAAGTGAATGAGGGGAGACGGGAAATGAGATGGGCAGAAAGGAGACGGGAGCATGTGTACGTACAATCTGGTAAACTGAAAATTAACAGGAAGCATCTTGCTTGTGCATAAAACAAGTGAATATATAGGCAAATATTTGTCCAAATTATCTATGGTAAAGATTTGCTAAGAGGCATTAAGAATACATGGGATAATATATTCTTTATTTATTTATTATTTTTTATTGTCGGCATAATGTATAGAGGGGTTACAGTTACATTTGTCAGGTAGTAGGTGCATTACTTCTCGAATATTGATACCCCTTCTCATGTGTTGGTCCCCACTTCCCTCCCAATCATCTTGCTTTCTCCCCTTGCCTTCCTTATTTTAAATAAACAAATAAATGTATTATATTATAACAAAGTCAGATACAGTAATAACATGAGGTTAGCCATAAGGGCAAAAAACAAAAAAAGAAATAACCTAGTACAATAAGACCAACAATCACACAGGATAAAAGCTCTTATTTCCGTATCCTAGCGTTCAACATAGTCTTAAATTAGGGCTAGAAGCCATTTTTTCCTGCCACATCAACAACTCGGCAAATGACCTCAGAGACAAACATTAAATTAATAGACACTGAGGGTACTGATTTCTTTCTTCCTTTTTTCTTTAATTTTTTTTCCAGTTGTGAAGTTTGAAATCAGAGCCTGAGTGCTGTTCCTGAGCTCTTTTTGCTCAAGGCTACTGTTCTACCACTTTGAGCCACAGTGTCACTTTTGGTTTTTTGAGTGGTTATGTGGGATAAGAGACTTATGAGACCTTTTTGCCTGAGCTGGCTTCGAACCTCAATCCTTAGGTATCAGCCTCCTGAGTAAGTAGGATTACAGGTGAGCCATCCACACTGGGTTTTGGAGTCATTTCTCACCCTCAGCTAGATAAGCCTTTGCTACTTGAATTTCAATTCCCTCCACATGCTCACATGCTACAAATGTACAGACTTAGACTGTTACTCCTTCATGTGTGATCCCCTGCTGACTCTTCACATGTGTCTCCAGAGCAATTCTCCTTCTCCTGAGAAGTCTCTCCTCCCCGCTCCAGCACCCACTGATCTTCTCTATGTCATGAAACTTGGCTTATTCTCTTCAAGAAGTTGGGAGATAAACAAGTGAGAGTATGAAGCAAATAAACTCACCCATTCAAGTATATTCCCAGTCACTCATTCCCTTGTTCTGTTCACTCAGACAGCCCAGTTTGCTTCCAACTGTAGTCTTGTGGATTTTAGCCTTTACTCATTCTGTTGGTTGTATTTCCACTCCTAGATTTGTTAAAAAGTGAACATAAGACTATATTTCTCTGAATTTCATCTTGTTAGTACTCAGTTAGCCAAGGAAGATTCATTTATCACAGTCTCTTTTAAATATCCTTCTCAATTGACCTTTCCATTATGATAACTTGCTGACTCATGAATTGATTAATCAGGTAAGCCGGGGGAGGGTGGAATTCTGGGGTAAAGTACCAGAGACTTATGTTTAAGTTCATCATTCCTGTACAATCAATAACAAATTTCACATATTTTAAATATAGTCCCTGCTCATTTATCTCAACTGTAGGGACAGCAAAAAATAAATAAATAAGAGAGATTAGTCGCCTTACTATCATCCAGATATACCACATTAAAGCATTCTCTTAATTCACTACTTTACAGACTCTAGCAAAAAGCAAGTGGGATTGGATTTGGTTTCATAGAGCATATTTCACTTCTGGTGAATCCATATCATTTCCAATTATCTTATTTGATTGTGTTACCATTATGATTATCTTGCATCTTTTTTATTTTCTTTTGCTTTCTTTTTTTTTCTGGGCCTGAGCTCCTTTTGCTCAAGCTCAGCCACTGGAACCACAGTGCCATTTCCAGCTTTTTCTGTGTTTAACTGGAGATAAGAGTCTCATGGAACTATTTGGGCTGGCTTGGAACTGAGATCCTCAGACGTCTGCATTCTGAGTAGCTAGTATTACAGATGTAAGGCACGGTCTCCTTGATCTTTCTTATTTCTTGAATCATCTGTTTGCTATTTTATTCCAAAATTTTGCCTTGAATGCATCTCAAGCACACTGGAACACACTCACGTGGGTGTGTGCGTGCATGCACGTGTGCACATACACACATATCTTTTTGGTGTGTGGTACTAGAGTTTGAACTCAAGACCTCCTAGACAGACATTTTACCACTGAGCAATGAGTCCAGCCCTCACTTGCAAGGATTGTTTTTTTCATATATTTTTATTGTAATTAATAAAAGGGTTACATGATATTTGCCAGATAGATGGTGCATTAATTCCCATACATTGATACCCTTTCACATGTCTTGGTCCCCATTTCCCTCCCCCCCCTCCACCCCTCATCTTGTTTTCCCCCATTCTCTATCCAACAAGGATTGTTTTTGAGATAAAGTCGTACTTGCTGTGTGGATATGTGCCTGGATGATAATCCTCCTATTTTTTTTTTTGTTTGTTTCCCATAGTAGCAGAGATGACACATCCAGCCTCTTCTATCAAGATGAAGTCTTGAAGACTTTTTAGCCAAGGTTTGCCTCAAATCACAGTCCTTCTGGCCTCAGCCTCTCAAATAGTTAGGGTTACGAGCATGAGCTACTGGCTGTGAGCTCAATCTGTTTCTTCTTTCCTAGTCATTTCATATATTTTCCTATCCACACAGAGTTCCTTAATGAGTACTGAAAATGTTTCTTATGGGCAAGTTCTTTCGTGCCCCCAGGGTCTTCTCTTCATGAGACTTCAACTTATTTAGGGTGCAAAAATGTTCAGCAGAAATAATCCTGTCCTGTTCTTTCTCTCACCAAGTGGGAATGTCATTTTTTTTTAACATTCTTTAGATGAAAAGCAATTAAAACTTACAATACTGCTTCATCTTTAAACCACTGATGTCACTTTTTTGACTAGCTGGAGCTCATTTAATTTCAATTCTCTCAATGTTTTTACAGCTCATTAGAGAACGTGACTGCCTGTAAGATTCTTAGTCAACTGCAGCAACCACCCACAGGATAGCAGTCTGAAAAACACCATCTTTGCAAGAGCGTTCTCTACAACTCTCTCCGGGGATAAGAGCTATCCACTCCCAGTCTGTTTGCAGAAATGGTTTTCCTTTACTTTCACTTTAGCATTTTATATCCTTTTCTATTTTATTTATAATTTATTAACATTTCAAGTTCTACTTTAAAATACATTCTTATGCTCAATACCTAAGTAAAGATTTTCAAATAGGTACTCACCCTGAGCGGTCTTCTACAGCATCCATCTATCTCCAAGTAGCAGATTCAAAACCAGTGCCAGGCAGGCACAAGCAAAAGTGATCAGCCCAGGGTAAGATTCTGTGTTTTGTTCCAGTCCTGAGGTGGTAAGCAAGTACTATGGGTCAGACATGCTGTAGTCTTCCATACCTGATCTACTGTCAAATATCATTTATTTTACATTTTCTTTTTTTTATTTCATTGTCAGGATAATGTATAGAGGGGTTACAATTACATTTCACCAGGTAGTAGGTCCATTATTCTCGCACATTGATACCCCTTATGTTTTAGTCCCTGTTTCCTTCCCCCTCCCCCTCCAAATCATCTTGTTTCCCTTTCCCTTCCCTATTTCAAATAAATAAATGAACATACATACAATATACCAGGTAACAACACGAGATTAACCATAAAGGCAAAAAAAAAGAGAAGAGAAATAACATAGGGCATTAAGAAAAGCAATCACACAAAATAAACCTTTTGTTTCCATATCCTGGAGTTTTACTTTGCATTTTCTACACAAAAGTATGATTCACATGGTGGTCTGTTGTTGTTCTTGTTGTTGTTGCTGCTGCTGTGATTAATTTTCTGAGAATGGGCCCATAAGTCTACACCACATCCTGAATAGATTTCATGCCTTTTCAAATCCTTATCACTGAACCAGAGCTTAGCAAGTGATGTGGAAGAAAATAAAAATCAGACTGATCTAGGTGGGTTCTTTCTATTGATAAACTGCTTCAGCCTGCATTCTTCTACCCTTAGAGACATTATCTGAGAAAATAAGAGAGAAAGAGTTAAGTCTGACCATGGAAAAATTCCTTCCTCTGTGGAAAGCTCTGTCAGTAATGACTAAGTATCCCATAAAGGTTAGAAATTATTTTCATCATCTTAATTTCCTGCTGAAATGAAATTTGCCAGTCCTAGATAATGTCATAATTTTTTTTCTTTACTGCTTGCTGTCACTTTCTTTGGTTCAGACCTCAACTCCAATTCCAGACCTCTTCTTTTCAATGGCAATCTAGAAGTCTCAATTTCCAAATTATGGGCCAGTTGGATAAGTAGTACTTCTGGTCTAAAGACCTGTTGTCATGTTGGGGCCTAGTTGAGTCTAGTAGTAGGCCAATATTTCAACACCCAATTTTTAACAAAGGTATTAAGAACCCATTAGAAAAAGGACTGTGTGCTGAAAAATTAGGTACTTTCATACAGACAAACGTCCTTATATATGTATTTCTCCCAGTGCAACTGGATTAAGGAAATGGTGACCAGAAACTATGAAGCTAATAGAAGAAAACATAGAGTATTTCTGTGGCACTCTGCACCATTTTTACATATTCTAATAACCAATTACCTAGCAGATAATTTTTTTAGCTTTGGAAGAAACCTCATTCAAATTTTCAATAACACTACTTAAATAATAAGAATGATGAGTTTTATACTCATGTTTTTTGTATTATGTAATATTGTTAAATATAATACATATACTTAAAAAAGAAATGCTACAGAGCATTTGAATGCTTTTGAAATTTTTTTTGTTTTGACTGTTCTTCATTTGTTAGAAGATCTTAGATGCATGGGAAACAAAAGCAGCAAAAAAAAGTTGGATGATGTCACTGTGAAACTGCACAGCAAAGGAAACAGACCTCAGAGGGCAGAGAATGAGTGAAAATATTTTCAAATCGTATATCTGACAATATGTTTCAGTTGCATTCCAAAATTAGTTATCAATAAATGTTAATTCCCTTCCCTTGCTTCACCTCATTCCAACTTCTTAGTGATCAAATGTATATGTAAGGACCAGGTATCTATGGCTTATACCTGTAACCCAAGCTACTCAGAGGCTGAAATCTGAGGATTGTGGTTCAAAACCAGCCTATGTAGGAAAATCCATGAGAATCTTCTCTCCAATAAACTACTCAGGAAAAAAAGCCAGACATGGTGCTGCTCCACTCAGAGTCAGTATCCAGGCCCTGAGTTCAAGTCCCAGGACTGGCAATGTATACACACACACACACACACACCGGTGCATGCACACGCGTGTGCAAGGTATGTTTTGTAAATCCAGAAAGATGAAGGCTTAGAAACAAGCTTGTCTCACCAAGGGAAAATCAGCAGAAAAACAGCAGAGAGCAAAAAAAATCAGATGTCAAGAAATTTGTAATGAGGATGAAAAATGAGTCCAGGAATAAGTTGGCCAAATTAAGTCATGGAGACTTCTTCACTGAGCCATTAGCACTCCGTCCAGTGCTAAATTCCCTTGACACCTTCCTACTTCCAGGTTCTGGTGGACATATTTCTTCTGATTTGGGGGGTGGAGTCTGGAAATATCTTTATTTTTCCTTCATTTCTAAATGAGTTTTGTTGAATATAGTATTCTTGGGTTTGCCTTAAGTCTGGTGAAGATCTCATGCAACTCCCTCCCAGCCTGTAAGGTTTCATTGAGAAACCTGACAGCTGGGCTATGTATCTTCTCTTGTAGCCTTGAGACACTTCTCTTCATATTTCCCCTTTGAGAGCTACACTGTAAGAAGTCTTGTGGAAAGACTTGGTTGAGTTAAATTTGACAAATGATCTTGGATTTTCCTTGCACCCTATCCTTGTGTCCTTTTCTAGATGTCAAACTTTTTCTGCTTTTATTCCTTTAAGCGATTTTTCTACAACTTTGACATTCTCAATTCCTTCCTTTCTTTTTTTTTGCCAGTCCTGGGGCTTGAGCTCAAGGCCTAGGCACTGTCCTTGAGCTTTCTCAAGGCTGGCGCTCTACCACTTCAGCTTTTTCTGTGTATGTGATATCAACGAATCAAACCCAGGGCTTTGTGCTTACTAGGTAAGCACTCTACCATTAGGCTATGCTCCCAGCCCCTCTCAATTCACTCTTCATTCCTCATGGACCCCAATACTTTTTTTGCATTTAATTGATTTGTTTTGTATTTTTTTATTGTGATTAATAGAAGGGTTACATTAAATTCACCAGATAAAATGTGCATAACTTCACAAACATTGATACTCTTTCTCATGACATGGTCCCCATTACCCTCCCACCCTCCCCCCACTTATCTTGATTTCCCCCTTTCTCTATCCAATTTCAAATAACCAATTAAGCACATATAAAATATATCAGATAACAAGGTGAAATATTGTAACTATATGACATAACCAAGGGATGGCAAAAGAGATGAGAGATAACGTAGTACATTAAGGACATTATATGGCTTTTGTTGCCTTATCCTGGAGGTCCTTACATTTAGTGTCATACTATTTGGCCTAATGTCTCTAGGTTTTGTTCTATTGTAAATCTCTGCTAGGAGAGCCCAAGGTTTCTACTGATTATGACAAATGAGGGAGACTATTGGGCCTATGTTCCTTTGAGTCTGGCTTACTTCACTTAACACAGTTTTTACTAAGTCCTTCCATTTCCTTACAAATGGAGTGATGTCATTCTTTCTGACAGCAGCATAGAATTCCATTGTGTATAAATACCACATCTTGTTGATCCACACATCAACTGAGGGACATCTGGGTTGGTTTCATATCTCTGCTATGGTAAATAGTGCTGCAATGAACATCACTGTGCTAGTGGATTTAGTATGTCCTTGTTTCTGGACGATTACATTTCTTTTTAAACAGTTACCCCCTCTCTCATCTTCTCCTACTTACCACTCCTCACTCCCCTCCCCCAGACTGTAAAGTTAATTTCTAACACAATGTCTAGTGAATATCATTATTGCATTCATCCTTTGCCCTGCTGTTTCTGTGATCCCCTTCCATGGATCAGATGAGCCTATATATAAGACAAAGCATACAGAAAATTAAAACAGAAAGAAAAATAGAGCTAATCACATACAGAACATAACAAGAAACTCTTATTTCCAATTCGTGGAGTTCATTTTGATACACTTCATTATATATGGTCCTAGGCACTTGGTGATTGGGCTGTTGAGATCCCCTGTGAAGACTATCATAGACATTCTAGTATGACAAATAAGGGAAACCATGAAACCTATGTTTCTCTAGTCTCAGTTTGCTTTGCTTAATCAACTGAAGACTCAATATGGCACCAGTGTAGGACAAGCTGAAAACTGAACGAATTCTAAAATTACAGCTAGAGCCAGGCACAGTGACTCAAGACTGTAGTCCTAGCTACTCAGGAGGCTGAGATCTGAGGATCACAGTTCAAAGCCAGCCCAGGTACAAAAGACTAAGAAACTCTTATCTCCATTTAATCACTAGAAAATGGGGAGTGGGGCTGTGGCTCAAGGAGTAAGGCAGTAGCTTAAGATGAAGAGCTCAGGGACAACACCCAGGTCCGGAGGTAGGATGGTATCCTTGAGCTGAAGAACTCAAGGACAGCGCTCAGGCACAGAGTTAAAGCCCCATGACCCACAAAATCAATCAATTAATCAACTACAGTTGGGATACAATGAGGTCCTGAAGGCAGGAAAGAATTCTGCCTTGTTCAGTGTTTCAACTAGCATACAGATATTCAATAATTGTTGAATGAATGAATGAGGTCCTGCATCTTACCCCAACCTGTTGCCTTTACTCTTTGCTATTTTACCCTGCAAGTTTATGAAAAGACAGTGTTCGTATTTTCCCTCCTTGAACATCATTGTGTGCATGTTTCTCCTGTCCTACCCTCCCACTCTTTACTCCTCTTCATGAGGCTCAGAAATTTTATTTGACAGATGATAGTTGGTACTTACAAATTGATTATTATAGAAATAATAAAGTTCAGCACCATGACCAGATATAAGAGAAGTCAGGAAAATCTACTAGAAAGGCAGGTTTTATCTTTCTCCACCTCATCAGTGTCCTACTGAGAATGTTTGATTACCCTTCACTATTTAAGGACCCATCACCAAACTAATGCACTTCATTAACATGCAGAAATTCAAGAAGAGTTTAACTTGTCAGGCACCACAAAGGAAAGAAATAAATTGCAATCTTTAAAAGTACCCAGAAGCATATCCTGCTTTTCATTAGAAAAAGGCAGTTTGGGCTGGCATTATGTTGGCTCAACATTCTCCCAAACAAAACCTTGATGTTAATTTCTCCCTGGCTAACAAATTATCCTGACAATTAGTGTGTACAGGCTTTCACTTTCCAAACAGTAAATACCAACATAATTGAACAATTCACCTACTGATTGTTTCCTGAACGTGGAAATTCTGGCAGCCTTGGAGGTATGCAAAGAGTGGCCCTAAAAGAATGGTAGCTTCAAAAACAAGTTCAGACAGAGATGCGCATGCTGATTTCTGCCTCTCCATCCAAATGTGAGGTTGTCCCCAAACTCTGTTCTTCACAAGACAAAATATCCTCCCAAATTAAACATGATTTAAGCAACTCTAATTCTCATGAGGCTGAAGCCAAGAAAGTATAAAAATGTTTACAGATTGCAAAATTTTGTGGCGGATCTGCTCCAAAACCCAGCTAACTTCATTATCTCTGAAGCTGTCACAAGTAGAAGAGCAGTCTTGACCTGCACTTAATTTCATGTCTCCCTGGAAAAGTACTAAGCTTCCTTATTTTCTTTTTTTTTTCTGGTTTTGTGAATAATTTTATTTTATTCAGTGAAAAATTCCTGCTGCATCCAGTAAATCTTTTGCTAAATATTAAATAGTAAATAATATAAACCATCCTTCAAAAGTGCCTCCTTACAAGCATTAGTTTCTTTTTTTTTCTTTTTTTTTATTGTAATTAGTAAAAGGGTTACATGATATTTGCCAGATAGAAGGTGCATTAATTCACATACATTGATACCCTTTCACATGTCTTGGTACCCGTTTCCCTCCCCCCACACACACCCCCCACCCGTCTTGGTTTTCCCCCCTTCCCTATCAAATTTCAAATATCCAAATACAAATAAATTCAATATATCAGATAACAAAGTGAGATACTATACCAATATGAGATAACCAAGGGACAGCAAAGGAGATGAGAGACAACATAGTACATTAAGGACAACAATCATTCATTATATGGCTTTTGTTTCACTATCCTGGAGGTCCTTTCAATTAGCTTCACATTATATGTCCTTATGTATCAAGATTTTGCTCTATTGCAAATCTCTGCTAGTAGAGCCCAAGGTTTCTACTGATTATGACAAATGAGGGAAACCATTGAGCCTAAGTTCCTTTGAGTCTGGCTTACTTCACTTAATATGATTTTTTCTAAGTCTTTCCATTTCCTAACAAATGGGGCGATGTCATTCTTTCTGACAGCAGCATAGAATTCCATTGTGTACAAATACCACAACTTGTTGATCCACTTATCAACTGAGGGACATCTAGGTTGATTCCATATCTTTGCTATGGTGAATAGTGCTGCAATGAACATTGTTGTGCTAGTGGGTTTAGTATGTCCTTGTTTCTGGGTGGTTGGGTAAATGGCAAGTAGTGGAATTGCTGGGTCATAGGGGAGTTCTATGTTTAGCCTTTTGAGGCACTGCCACACTGCTTTCCATAGTGGTTGAAGGAGTTTGCACTCCCACCAACAGTGTAGTAGTGATCCCTCCTGGCCACATCCCCTCCAGCATCTGTTGTCATTCGTTTTCCTGATCCTGGCCATTCTAGCTGGAGTGAGGTGGAATCTTAGAGTTGTTTTGATTTGCATTTCTTTTATGACCAGAGATGTTGAGCATTTCTTCATGTGTCTATAGGCTATTTTTGTTTCTTGTTCAGAGAAGACTCTCTTTAAGTCTTTGGCCCATTTTTTAATGGGATGGTTGTTACTTTGGAGGTTAGTTTTGGAGTGATTCAATTTTTTGAGTTGTTGATATATTTTAGATATGAGGCCTTTGTCCATTGTTTGGTTGGTGAAGATCTTCTCCCACTCTGTAGGGTAAGCTTCCATATTTTCTTTTTCCATTTTCCTTCCTTTCCTTATTCCTTTCCTTTCCTGTCCTGTCCTTTCTCTTCTTTTTTTTTTCATCGGCACTTCTTTCCTCCTCCTCATTCTGCTTGTATTTGTCTCTATTTTTTTCCTTCCTCCCTCCCTTCCTTCCTTCCTTCCTTCCTTCCTTCCTTCCTTCCTTCCTTCCTTCCTTCCTTCCTTCTTTCCTTCCTTCTTCCTTTCTGGCACATGGGAAGATTAGTCTGGATGGATGAATGGAAAGAGGATTATTATCTTCAGCAGCTGAAGGAAAAGCAGTCTAATTCCCTGGGCCTTTCAGAAGTAAGGATGCGAGGGATACACAGTTGATCCTACAGAGATCCAGAGCCTCTAGAATGGATGATCTGTGAGGGTCCCTTTGGGCAACGGAGCACAAAGCATGACTCTAGTCACCCACCCACCTGCATAGACTCCAGTAGTGAAATAATATATTGAACTCCTTAACCTCAATGATCTTAACCACAAATTGTCTTCATATTTAACTTTTGGAGACCTTGAAAAGTAGACCTGGGAATTGGATTAATTTCTAAAATAACCAAGTTTACTTGAAGCCTGGGCAGCATGAGGCAGCTCATGCCTGTTTACATCAATATAGCTTGGAGGAAATATCTTCATCTACACTTTTTAAAAAGCAATGTGTTCAGAATGATTAGGGACTTTCAAAATGTGCCTAACTTTCAAGTATAAGCACTAGAATGTACATCCTGAGAGGGTTAAAAAAAATACAAAGGACCCCTCCCCGTTTTCTAACACCTGCTGTGATTTGCACATATCTCTCAAAATTCATGTGCTGGGAAATCAATTCCCACACTTAAAAGTGTCAAGAAAAGGGGCCCCTCTTGAGTGATCAAGATGTGAGAATCCCAAAGATATGACTAGAGAATGTCATTATCTTAGGGGAAAGTTCCTACTCACAAGAGTGAATTTCTAGTAAAAAGTAAATGTTGTTCCTTCTATGGCTGGCATCCATGCCTCACAAAAATCTAGGTGTGAGGGGCCGGGAGTTTGGCCTAGCGGTAGAGTGCTTGCCTAGCATGCACGACGACCTGGATTTGATTCCTCGGTACCACATACATAGAAAAAAGCCAGAAATGGTGCTGAGGCTCAAGTGGTAGAGCTCTAGCCTTGAGAAAGCCCAAGGACAGTGCTCAGGCCCTGAGCTCAAGCCCAGGACTGGCAAAAAAAAAATCTAGATGTGAAAAGTTTTGTCCCCAGTGTAGCATTACCAGTAGGTGGTAGAGTCTTCAGCAGGTGAGAGTCCTTAGAGGCATGCATATCCTGAAAGGGAGTTGTGAGAGTCCCTGCTTCTTTTAACTCTCCAGCTTTAGATGTGAGTGGTTTTGTTGGACTTACTATCGTGCTGTGCTATTTTATCAGAGGCCAAAAGCAATGAGCTCATTTGATCTCAGACTGGGAACCGAAAACATAAACCAAGACTAATATTCTTTAGAAATAAACTATGTCCAGTACTGCTACAGTAAAAGGGAGCAAACATGCCTAGTCCTTCTGCCTCTCACTTTCTTGCCCTCTCTTATCTTCTCATTTCCCTCCATGGATTGATGCAACAAAGAAGCCCTATCAGCCCTTTAATATTTAACTGTCTATCCTTAGGAAGTCTAAAAAATAAGCGTTTTTTTTTCTTATAAATCACTCTGGTACTGCAGAATAAAAAGATGATGCCCTTTCAGTCTTTGAATTAGGATATATAATCTATAGCTTAAATGGTCTTGGGTTTTGTCTTGTTTTGCTTTTTGCTTTTTTTTATGGCAGTGGGATTGAATTTTGGGCTTTATATATAAAGCCCAAAAATACTAGACTGATTATCACTGAACAATATTCCCGTTCCTCTCTGTAGTTTTGAGCTGAAAGTAATGGGAAAGGAAAAGTACTCCCTGCCAGTCAGCCTAATTCGTGGCATCTTTCTTCTCAATGTTTGGTTCTCTTGTTTTGAAAGGCCACATATTGCATTTACCTATAACTGAATAACAGCAGCTTCCTCTCAATGAAGAGATGGATAGTGAGCAGTTACATACCATGTCACTTTTCGAGGATCAGGCAAATGTAATGTGTATACTAAGTATCCCTCAATCTGAGTCATCTTTAAACTGCTTACTGTAATTGTATTCCTCAGTTGAGATTATGCCTTTCAATTTGTCTTGGAAGTTGATTTCTTCTATTACTTATTTTTTTCCAAAGCTCCTAACACTTCCAATTTTCTTTCTCTTAAAACATACAGCCAGAAAGATGCAGTCATGGTTTCTAAAAAAAAATTATTTAACTTCATTCATCATTTTCTTGGTTCGTTTTCCTTTGCCCAAGCCAGAAACCAGTTGGCAAGATCCTAACCTTGAGAAAGAGCATTAATCACCCCCAAATTTTGAGATGCTACATTTATAATGTAGTGACAAAACATTAATACCATCCTCTTCATGAAACAGAGTAGTACATTATTGTGAAAAAATGGGGAGCAAAATACTGGAGAGAGAACTGTGTGTACTAAAATGGGACATTTAATTTATTTTGTTATAAAATGAAGAATTTTCTCTGAAATTTCCTTCTTTCCACGTTTATGTTATTTTCATCTTTAATCAGCATTTCTTTGAGTCAGTGGCCCCATGTTTTTATTGTAGTGATTTGTTTTATTTAGTGGTTCCCTTTTGAATTTTTATTGACTGTTTTAAAAGGTTTTAGTTTGATATCTTTGTTGTGTTTATTCAAGGAAGAACAAAGCTTACTGTTGGGACTTATACTTCATGACAGGATTTTACTGGATTGTATACTATTTTTAAACTATCTTTAAGTATCTGTGCAAAGGAGATGCTATTTAACACAGCAGTTTATGAATACAATGCATCTTGATCAGTTACCCCTTTCCACATTCTCAATCAACCTGTTCCTACCCACCCCTTCCCTCATTCCTCTTAATTTTGTAGTATATACATTTAATTCTTTTTATCATTATCTTGAAGTAGGTGTACAAAAGAGTTGTTACCACTTAACAAAACAGTTTATGAATATACTGTATCTCTATCAGTGTTACCCCTTTCAACTTCTCATTTTGTAGGCTACAGAGGGGATTTGTGACTGCATTCTCATCTGCTTTTCCATCCGTTTGTTAGACAATTTGTTGAACAATTTATCTGGGAAATTTCCATTATAAATATATACCTAATCAGATGTTTGTGGATCGTGTCTGTAATTCTATCTGCTCGGTTTTGTTAAAACTTCCTGATAAATAGCTATCTATTTTGAAACAGGTTAAGCAAAAGACTGAGTAAGATTGGGAGGGGATGGGGGACAAAAACATGAGAAGGGATATCAATATGCAAGAAGTAATGCACCGCTACCTGACAAATGTAACTGTAATTCCTCTAGACATTACCCCAACAATTAAAAAAAAGACAGAGTAAGAGCGAATATATTGCTTGAATTAAGAGGGAAAGTTAGAAAGGAAATAGAAGTTTCATCTATTTTCTTTACCTCCTCTTCTTTTCACTCAATGTACTTCTTTCTTTCTTATATTTTACTATAAAATATCTTTCTAGTGGCATGAACTAAATACTTGTGACTTCCAGTCTTACTAATTCATGTGTTGAAACATAATCCACACAGTGTGACTGCTTTGGGATGAAGCTTTGGGGAAACTAAGTTTAGATGAGATCATGACCACAGGACTGGACTCAATTACTATCCTAATTTAAGAAAAAGGTACTTTCTCTGTCTGTCTCTGTCTGTCTCTGTCTGTCTCTCTTTCTGTCTCTCTCTCTCTCTCTTGCTCTCCCTCCATCTCTCTGTTTTTGTCTTTCTCTGTTTCTCTTATGTCTCTGGCTATCTCTGTTTCTGTCTGTCTCTCCCTGCTTCTGTCTGTTTCTCTGTCTCTCTTATATGTCTATCTTTGTCTGTCTGTCTGTCTCTCTCTCTCTCTCTCTCTCTCTCTCTCTCTCTCTCTCTCTCTCTCTCTCTCTCTCTCTCTCTCTCTCTCTCTCTCTCTCTCTCTGTCTCCCTCTACCTTCCTCCCTCCCTCTCCCTCTCCCTCTCCCCCTCCGTCTCTCCCTCCCTCCTTCCCTCCCCCCCTCTCTCTTTCTCTCTCTCTCTCTGCTATCCATCTCAAGACACAATAAGTCTGTGTCTGTCTACAAGTAAAGGAGAAAGCCTTTATCAGACACTGACCCTTCTGGCTCCTCAGAATCCAGACTATATAAAAGTAAATACCTGTTATTTAAGCACCAAATTTGTGGTATTTCATAATGGCAGCCAAAGCTAAGACACTAATTAAGCTATACTTCTTTATACTTCTTACTTATGAAATTGATACAACTGCTACATCATAGCTGAGGCAGGAAAATGAATAACTTTATACAGCAGATCAGTTTCTGAAAAGTTAATCTTTACAGAATTTAAAGATGGGTTTAGAAACCTTGGCTTCCAAAACAACTCTAAGATTCCACCTCACTCCAGCTAGAATGGCCAGGATCAGGAAAACAAATGGCAACAGATGCTGGAGGGGATGTGGCCAGGAGGGATCACTACTACACTGTTGGTGGGAGTGCAAACTCACTCAACCACTATGGAAAGCAGTATGGCAGTGCCTCAAAAGGCTAAACATAGAACTCCCCTATGACCCAGCAATTCCACTACTTGGCATTTACCCAACCATCCAGAAACAAAGACATACTAAACCCACTAGCACAACAATGTTCATTGCAGCACTATTCACCATAGCAAAGATATGGAACCAACCTAGATGTCCCTCAGTTGATGAATGGATCAACAAGTTGTAGTATTTGTACACAATGGAATACTATGCTGCTGTCAGAAAGAATGACATCGTCCCATTTGTTAGGAAATGGAAAGACTTAGAAAAAATCATATTAAGTGAAGTAAGCCAGACTCAAAGGAACTTAGGCTCAATGGTTTCCCTCATTCGTCATAATCAGTAGAAGCCTTGGGCTCTTCTAGCAGAGATTTGCAATAGAGCAAAATCTTGATACATAAGGCCATATAATGTGAAGCTAATTGAAAGGACCTCCAGGATATTGAAACAAAAGCCATATAATGAATGATTGTTGTCCTTAGTGTACTATGTTGTCTCTCATCCCCTTTGCTGTCCCTTGGTTATCTCATATTGGTATAGTATCTCACTTTGTTATCTGATATATTGAATTTATTTGTATTTGGATATTTGAAATTTGATAGGGAAGGGGGGAAAACCAAGATGGGTGGGGGGTGTGGGGGGGGAGGGAAATGGGTACCAAGACATGTGAAAGAGTATCAATGTATGTGAATTAATGCACCTTCTATCTGGCAAATATCATGTAACCCTTTTACTAATTACAATAAAAAAATTAAAAAAAACTAAAAAAAAAAAAAAAGAAACCTTGGCTTTGGGAATTAGAGCTGGGAACTTAATATCTCCATCTCATTTCATTTAAGCTTGTTTTTTTTCATGTTGATGGATCTCATTACCTCTTACCATAAACAATCTTTCCCTGAGCAGTAAGAACATAATCTTTCTAGCAAGAAAGAATATGTATTTTCCAGCAATCAAAAAAATCTATATAATCCAGGAAAGGCCTCTGTTTGCCTGGGTGACATGGATATCTCTGTGGCTAGAATCATTGTCAGGACGGAGAGCAAAAGGTTTCATGCATGGATAAAATTAGCAACACAATCCACTACAAATGGAAACTTGGTCTGTTCTGCCCATTGTGGCCAAGTACAGCACAGACTATAGGAGGTGGAGATTTCAAGTAGATCTCTATTCGCTAGCTTTTAGAGAAATCCTTATGCTGTCAATTCAAGTTCTTCAACAAGCCACACATCACTTTAACAGACTCCAAATAGCCTTTCTGTACACTGACTGCCACAAACTATTGAAAAAGCATCATATGAAAGGATGAATCTAGACTAAATATATGTATGGTCATAGGCTAAATACATGTGTGAAAATAGGACAAAGCATTGAAAGGAGAAAGGAGATGAGGGAGAAGAAAAAGTCCAAGGGTACTTATGAGCAAGATGTATTGTATTCATAAATGGACTTATTGAAATGAAGCCGCTGGTAAAACCATTAATAACAATTTCAAAACACAAAAAAACAATACTTCAAATAGATAGAATATAATAAACAGAAATGTTTTATGGCATTCAAAAGAAAGTACTAATTTTTATCATTGTACTTTAGTCTGATTATTGTGGTTTTGAATTAGGAAGTGAGACCCTTAACAGATGATTATATAATGAGGTTGGATCCCTTAGGAATGAGATGAGTTCCAAAAGCTCACAGTTGCAATCCTAGCCATTCAAGAAGCTGAGAAATAAGAATATAGATTCAAGCCGGGCTCCTACCTATTCAGGAGGCTGAGATCTGAGGATCAGGGTTCAAAGCCAGCCAGGGCACAAAAGGTAAAAGACCTGAGACTCTTACCTCAAATTCACCTCTAGAAAACGGGAAGTGGGCTTGGCTTAAGGGTGGGCCGGTAGCCTTGAGCTGAAGAGCTCAGGGACAGAGCCCAGGCTGAGTTCAAGCTCCACGATCCACAAAAAATAAAAATAAAAATAAATAAAGAAAGAAAGAATGTAGGCTCAGAACCAGCAAGAGACTCACAAGTGTATCAGATTCTTATTTCCAATTAACTAGCAAAAATCCAGAAGTGGAGGCATGGTTCAAAAAGCTGAGTGATAGTGTGAGGCCCTGAATTCAAGCCTCTGGACTGTCACAAACTTGAGAGAGCGGGGTGGAGGGAAAGAAGCCCAGCAAAATTGTCCTGATTTGTACCTGTTATCTTAGCTACTTAGGATGCTGGGTTCTGCAGAAGTGAGGTTTGAAGCTAGCTAGAGCAGAAAAAAAAATTGAATTGGAGACTTGCCTCAACTGCTAGAGTATCAGCCAAGCCAGCAAGGAAACACAAGGTCCTGAGTTCAAACTTCAGCACCACCAAGAAAAGAAAAAAAAGAACACCCCAAGAGAACCTGTCTGCCCTTTCTATCATGTGGTGATACCCATCTGTAAGAGGGAACCTACAGCACACATTTAATCAGCTAACATCTTGATTTTGCAGAGAGAGTAATATTACAGTCCACCCATTAACACCTGATAAATATGATTGCTGTGGGTGGACAGAATTAAACAAACCAATAGACAGAGAACTGAAGTTGTGCTAGAATGCTGCTTCTAAGCTTTGCAGCACACACATCCAGTCATTCCTATGAATCTGTGACATTTCTGTGTAACTTTCATCTACCATTTTGGGTAGATTTCTGATTGCTTCATCCTGAAACCAAAGATAGACTGAAAGACTGGTGGGTTGCAACTTTCTTCCTAAACTGCACCAGTGGTGAATTTAAGTCTGGTTTCAGGTTGGGTAATGTCTTTACTTAGAACCAACAGTAAGTCCAACAATAGATGCCATAACAAACACTGAAGAGTGCAAACCACTGGCTAGTGACAATATTTCTCTCCCAAAGCCTATACTCCTGCAATACAGGAAATATTCCTAAAATTTGCTTCTGAGAGAATACTTAAACTTCTTTGGAAGGCAATTACAGGAGAAAAGACAGCAGAGGCTTTGTCAAAAGCAAGATGAAAGACTGAATCTCAGCTCTCTCTACCATATACTAGGTGTGTGGTATTTAATTAAGTCACTTCATCTGTCAAAGACCTTGAAAGGTAATCACAGTTACATCACACTGTGGTTTTGAAGACTCAAGAGAAATATGTCAGTGAGCTTAGTAACCTAACTCTACAGCATACCTTAAATGCACAAAAATTTCTAGCTTCTTTCCACCCTGTTATACTGAGAAATAGGCCAAATAGAAAGGCAAATAATGTCCTCAACCTTTTGGAAATTTTTTGGGTATTTATTTATTTTTTTAATATTTTTATTGTATTTAATAAAAGGGTTACATGATATTTGCCAGATAGATGGTGCATTAATTCACATACATTGATACCCTTCCACATGTCTTGGTCCCCATTACCCTCCCCCCCACCCCCCTCTTGGTTTTCCCCCCTTCCCTGTCCAATTTCAAGTAACCAAATACAAATGTATCCAATATATCAGATAACAAAGTGAGATATTGTGACAATATGAGATAACAAAGGAACAGCAAAGGAGATGAGAGATAACATAGCACCTTAAGGACAGCAATCATTCGTTACATGGCTTTTGTTTCAATATCCTAGAGGTCTATTCAATTAGCTCATACTATATGGCCTTATGTATCAAGTTTTTGCTCTATTGCAAATCTTTGCTATTAGAGCCCAAGGTTTCTACTGGTTATGATGAATGAGGGAAACCATTGAGCCTAAGTTCCTTTGAGTCTGGCTTACTTCGCTTAATATGATTTTTTCTAAGTCTTTCCATTTCCTAACAAATGGGGCAATGTCATTCTTTCTGACAGCAGCATAGAATTCCATTGTGTACAAATATCACATCTTGTGGATCCATTCATCAACTGAGGGACATCTAGGTTGGTTCCATATCTTTGCTATGGTGAATAATGCTGCAATCAACATTGATGTGCTAGTGGATTTAGTATGCCCTAGTTTCTGGATGGTTGGGTAAATGCCAAGTAGTGGAATTGCTGGGTCATAGGGAAGCTCTATGTTTAGCCTTTTGAGGCACTGCCATACTGCTTTCCATAGTGGTTGAACGAGTTTGCACTCCCACCAATAGTGTAGTAGTGATCCCTCCTGGCCACATCCCCTCCAGCATCTGTTGTTATTAGTTTTCCTGATCCTGGCCATTCTAACTGGAGTGAGGTGGAATCTTAGCTTTTTTTTTTTTTTTTTGCCAGTCCTGGGCTTGAGCTCAGGGCCTGAGCACTGCCCTTGGACTTTCTCAAGGCTAGGGCTCTACCACTTGAGCCTCAGCACCACTTCCGGCTTTTTTCTATGTATGTGGTACCGAGGAGTCGAACCTGGGTCTTCATGCATGCTAGACAAGCACTTTAACCACTAGGCCAAACTCCCGGCCCTTTAGCGTTGTTTTCATTTGCATTTCTTTTATGACCAGAGATGTTGAGCATTTCTTCATGTGTCTATAGGCCTTTACTTGATCTAGAAGTTGGTCTGACTTCAGGTGGAACCTATTTCTTTTCCTCCCCTTAGAGCAAAACACCAAAAATCCACTCTCCTTGGAGCCAATTTCTTTCCTTGCATTCCTTATTAAGCTCATCAAATTAATGCCCTCCCCCAAACCCACCAAGACAACATGCTTGCAGTGAGGTCATGAATGACTTCCCGTAGAGTCCTCCTCTTCTCTGATGGCAGTTACTTCCTTGAAAATCTTTACCAGACCTCTCATCTTAAAAATTACCATGACATCTTAATGTGTTGTACGTACTTTCATTGTTATTGTAAGGTGATATACTGAAAGGTTACAAGTACAAAAGTCAGATAATGACTTTGAACTATGTTATCCCTTCCTTCACTCTTCTCCCATTTTTCCCTTCCATCCCTATCCACAAGTTGTAGAGTTCCTTTTCCACACAGTGTCTAGTTAGTACCACTGCCATATCTGTTCACCTTATGTCCCACCTTTTACAGATGAAGATGGATAAACAGATAAGACAAATGATTTTAAAAACATACACAAGAACAGCAACAGAACAAAACAAAACCTCTCATTTCCATTTCTTGCAGCTCATTTCAAAAGTACTATTTTCTATGATCGTATGAACATTCAACCCTACAGCCCAGCCTCTCCCCTTAACATCAGATGTTGTTTTTTAAATTTTCCTGTCAGGGTGATGTATCAAGGTGTTAAAGTTACATTCATAAGGTAATGAGCACTTCTTCTTAAACATTTTTACCCCTTCCCATGTTTTATTCCCTACTTTCCCTCCCCAAAACCCTCCCAAGTTGCAAAATTCATTTCCAGAATATTGTCTAGTGAATATCGCTGTTACATTCATTCACCCTTTGTCCTTTGTCTCATCATCTTGTTTGTCCCCTTCCCTTCCCAAATTTGAATAATGAAATAAGCATATACACAATATACCAGGTACCAAAGTCAGATATAGTAACAATAGGGCATAAACCAGAAGTTAAAATAAAAACAAAAGAGAAAAGAAATAACTTGCCATATACATTAAAAACAACAATCTCAAAGATAAACCTCTTGTTTCCATATCCTGGAGTTCATTTCACTTAGCATCATCTTCTATGGTATATACACATAGCTATTGAGCTATCGTGATCCTCTGCTAGGACTATCCTAGATGTGTACAAATGAGGAAACTATGCAGCTCATGTTTCTTTGGGTCTGACTTGCTTTACTTAATATGAGCATTTTCACCACTCTTCAGTGGCTAGGATGATAGGTGTGAATCACTGGTGTCTGGCCACACCTCTGAGTTACATTTTCAGATAGTGGGTACATTACTTCTTGAACATTGATACCCCTTCTCATGTTTTTCTCCCACTTTCCCTCCCCCAACCCACTCCCAATCATCTTGTTTTTCCCCTTCCCTTCCCTATTTCAAGTAAGCAAACACTAGATTTTTATATCCCAAAGTCTACTCAGTATCCCTACCTGGAACCACAAGAGACTTGGCATGATTGAAATGAACTCTTACCATTTCCCTTCTTTCATTTTCTGACAGGACAGAGTCCTGGAAAAGCATCTTTCCCCATGAGTGTCCACTGAGTAGTGATACAATGACAACCCCCCCCACCACCACCGCCAAATCTCATAGAGTTGCAGCCGTAATGTATTTTATTGCTCACTGTACTGATCAGCAGAAGGTAGGCTATAGATTTACTTTGTATTTCCTTCCTTCTTATGATCCAGGTTAAGTGAAGCTCGCACAGGAGGATCCCTCAGGGCTTTTGCATGGATCACATTTGCTTAAAAATCAGAGGTGTGGCCAGATACCGGAGATTCACACCTATAATCCTAGCCACTGGTGAAGGATGCAGAGGGATGGTGGTTCAAGGCAAGCTAGGCAGAAAAGTTCACAAGACCCTAAGTTGAAAATAAGTAGCAAATGTCCCTTGGGTATCTCATATTGTTACAGTATCTCACTTTGTTATCTGATATATTGAATTTATTTGTATTTGGTTATTTGAAATTTGATAGGGAAGGGGGTAAAACCAAGACGAGGGGTGGGTGGTGGGTAGGGGGGAGGGTAATGGGGACCAAGACATGTGAAAGGGTATCAATGTATGTGAATTAATGAACCTTCTATCTGGCAAATAACATGTAACCCTTTTATTAATTACAATAAAAATATATTTAAAAAAAGAAAAGAAGTAGCAAAAAAGTAGGACTGGAGGCATGTCTCAAGTGGTAGTGAGACAGCCTAGGAAGCACAAGTCTCCAACTTCACCAAAAAAAGAAAAAGTTAGATTTGTGTCTGAGTCTTTTCTTCCTATAATATAAACTTCCTAAGACCATTCTCACCACCTCATTTAAAGTTTTAGTTCCTTATCCAGTCTTTGAGATGATACACTAAGAATAAAAACACATGCTATTAATAACATTCTCTACATGAAAAGGAGTAGAAACTTACTGCATTTCAACTTACTATGTAGTTTGCTTATTATTCATTGCTAAAGTCTGCCAAAATGTAAGTCTTTTAAAGGACAGGAATATTTGTGTTTAGAATCTGTGGACCCTAAGTTCTAGTTAGCTAGATCCTATTTGGAATGATGCTTCTCAAGTGATAGCTGATTCAACGTTTACTAAATGAGTAAGCTGAATGAGTGAATGAATGACTACCCCATTTCCTCATACTTTCTCACCAATTTTGCAACCTGACACTTTGAAATGTATCTGATCTATTACTTAAAAATTATTCCAATCGAGGAGGAGCAATAGGAATAAGAGGTACATTCCTCAAAATAGTGAAAACTATATATGAAAAACCTACAGCCAGTATTATACTAAAAGTTGAAAGACTGGAACCAGTCACCTTAAAATCAGGAACTAGACAGGGATGCCCACTCTCTCCACTTCTCTTCAATATAGTGCTGGAACCCTTAGCCAGAGCAATAAGGCAAGAAAAGGACATCAAAGGGATCCACATAGGGAAAGAAGAAATTAAACTATCCTTATTCGCAGACGACATGATCCTCTACTTGAGTGACCCAACAAACTCCACTCCCAAACTTCTAGAATTAATAAACTACTTTAGCAAAGTGGCAGGATACAAAATTAACCTTCAGAAGTCAGTAGGCTTCTTGTACACCAACAATACACAAACAGAAGGCCAAATCAAGAAAATGATCCCATTCGCAATAGCCCCCAAAAGAATAAAATACTTAGGAATATACTTAACCAAAGATGTAAAGAAAATATTCAATGAAAACTATAAAAGCCTAATGAAAGAAATTAAAGAGGACACTAGGAAATGGAAAGACATCCCATGCTCATGGCTAGGGAGAATCAACATAGTGAAAATGGCTATACTGCCAAAATTGATATACAAATTCAATGCAATCCCCATCAAAATCCCAAAGACATTCTTTAAGGAAATAGAAGATATAATCCAAAGATCCATATGGAACAAGAAAAGACCCAGAATAGCCAAAACAATTGTAGGCAAAAAGAGCAATGCAGGTGGTATTACAATACCAGACTTCAAACTCTACTATAGAGCCATAATAACAAAAACTGCTTGGCATTGGCACAAAAACAGACCAGAAGATCAATGGAACAGAATAGAAGACCCAGAAATGGAACCACATACCTATGGGCAACTTGTATTTGCCAAAGGAGCCAAAGATATACAATGGAACAAACACAGTCTATTCAATTATTGGTGCTGGCAAAACTGGGCAGCCACATGCAGAAAACTAAAAATAGACCCTAGCCTTTCGCCATGCACAAGATACCACCTTACCCCAACAAGAATGGCCAAGATTTTGGACTCAGACAATGACAGTTGCTGGTGGGGTTGTGGAGAAAAAGGAACCCTACTACACTGCTGGTGGGAATGTAGACTAGTTCAGCACTCTGGAAAGCAGTGTGGAGGTTCCTTAAAGAACTGAAAATAGACCTTCCCTATGATCCTGCCATACCACTTCTGGGCATCTATCCTGAACAGCATGACCCAGGATATTATAAAGACACCTGCTCAGCTATGTTCATCTCTGCACTATTCACAATAGCCAGGCGATGGAAACAATCCAAATGCCCTACTGCAGATGAATGGATTCAGAAAATGTGGTATATATACACAATGGAATTCTACATAGCCAACAGACAAGATAAAATAATGGCATTCGCAGGGAAGTGGATGAATCTAGAGCGAATCATGTTGAGTGAGACAAGTCAAGACCTAAGGAACTAAAGGCGCATGGTATCCTTAATATGTGGCTATTAAATCCAAAGAGTACAAGAGCGAGGACTCAATAACTGCATACCCAAAGCTTGGACATGGTACTGGAAATACAAACATAACTATATAGACATAAAAACCTATGACTCTATAGACATAATGTTTTATTTCATAAATTAATTTGCTTCTGTGACATACAAACCCTTAGCCTAATTTTGACTAAGTTCTAAATACTAAGTCCCAGTGATTGTAATTAGAGATTCCCTCCTTGAACACTTGTTTGTTCAACTTGTCATTTAAAATATGATGCAAACATAAGCTATATTATGAATGATTGTTGTTCTTAAGGTAAAAAAAAATTATTCCAATCAACTGTCTATAGATGAAATCCAATTTTCTTATTTGCTTCATTAAGCCTTATTATACCCTTTAATTTCCCAAAGGAAAAATAATAAGAATAAGATGAACTAGAATTACAATATTTTTACCATGTCTTTAACAGTGTTTTAACAGTACTATTCATTCTTTAAGCACTTGTAAAAAATTTTTGTTCAGATTTAGAAGTGGAGATAGAGGTGGGATAAGTATTTTGAACCAATGCCATCTTAGACACTTTGAAAAGGGAGGTCCAAAATGATTCATCTAGAAAGAATGCCATCTTAATTATAATCATTTTAAAGCAACAGCAGATGTAGTCAAAATAACTGGCTCAGGCAAAAGAAAAAAGATAAATGAAACTACTACCAGATAATAGTAAGCACTTTAAATTTTGAATAAGACATTTCGTTGAGTTGAGGTGCTTTTGCAGTTCTGCAGTTTCATTGGAAGAAAACCTAGTTTCTTGGGGATATTGGCTGCTTCTTAATCTTTTCAAAATCGATTGAGCCAATCTCTCCCTGTTATTTCAAGTCTAAACTGATTGCTCTATACAGGAACAAAAGTCAAAATAATTAACCAGTGTTATAAGCCAGAGAATGATGAATAGAAGTAGTTTAAAAGAAATAAAACTATTTACAATGAAAATATATGAAAAAAGAAATAAAACTGTAGCTGTAGCCACATTAGTTCTACATATAATGAGTAACCCACATGCACACATTATTAGAACTTCCAGATAAGAAATAAATACATGTATTCTTTCATAATAGTAAGTAAAATTAAAATATTTGTATAGGGGAAGAGGTGAATGTATTAAATCATTAAAATGACCTGTGATTATACCACTAAAGGTCAATCATGGCTAAACTAACCATGTAAATCTCAAGGTCTTCCTTTTGGAGCATGTAGACATGACCAGAAAATATCTACCTGGTCAGATTCACCTGAATCCAGGTGGGATCATGTGACAAGTCCTCAGTGGAATGAAAAGATGCTTTTTGCTGGCATTCAACAGAGTGGGTGCCACTTCCCAGCAATGTGACACATAAGAAAGTATCTCCAGCAACTCATCCCCCTTCCCCAGGCTGGGAGAAAATTCAAGATTGCTAGAGGACAGGCACCTTATGGAAAAGGAGCCTGGTGTAGTGAGTCACTGCAGAGGAGGAGAACTCAATTTGAACTGTTATCTTTTTAAAAATATGTAAAAGAACTATCACAGACAAGTACATTTACACCATTCCTTATCACAAAAAGTGGAAATCAAATGTTATGGTAAGGGACTTGCTAAGAACATCATAGCATAGTCTCTTGATTGTGATTCATTAAATAAGCTGGCAGAAAGTCATATAACATATACTTTAAAGCTGGTAAGGTTGTTACTGGAGAGGTGGAAGGACAGAAGGTAATGAGAAGAAGCAGGAGAAAAAGATGATAGTAGGTACACACACACAATGAAACAGAGGAAGATGAAGAAGGAAAACTAACTTAAACCAGAACTTAAGAAGAAAATCATAAGCCCTGAGTACACACACACACACATACACACACACACACACACACACACACACACACACACACACACACACACACACTGAGGAGGAGACAGGGAGGGAGGCATGGTAGTAAAGCTGTAATTACAATGTTTGGGCAAGTTTCAGCTGTTATTAGGAAAGCTTTATTGTTCATATATTTCCTACTGGGTTTCTTCACATCAATTCTTAAAAGTCAGACTTTTTAAATCAAGTTAAGATGAGAGGAGCTCCAGTTTCCCTCTCTACACTTCACTGGCTTAGACATGGTATACTTCATCCTGCTACCAGCAGCTTCCTTTCAGAAGCAATGGCATTCCCTTTCCTTCCAGAAAGCAAGCTCCTTGTGGGCAGAACATGTCATTTCTCTATTTGCATCCATCTGTTCTAGTGCTGGCATACAGTGGAATCCTGGTCTTTCATGGCCATTGATTTTACAAGTGTTTAAGGCATCTGCTACATGCCTGGCTTTATTCTAGGCACTGGGGACTGAAGAGTGAGAGATATCTGCCCTCCTGTATGTTCAGTGGAAGAGTGTTCCAGAGCATTCTTCCTGCTTTCCTTTCTCCTTAAAAAGAAGCCATCTTTAAAATGGATTAAAGGAACTTTCACCACTGAACACTCAAAACAATAGCCATATTTTTTAAAAGAAAAAAAAGACCAATAATAAGTGTTGGAGAAGATGTGGGAAAATTGGATCCTTTGTTTATGGGAATAGATGATGGTAGAACCACTTTGTAAAATAGTCTACATGTTTTCCACGAGGGCAAATAGAGAATTACACTATGAACCAGCAATTGCACTCCTGAGTTACATACTGAAAAATATGGAAATTATGGAAATTGTGTCCACCCAAAAACTTGTACATGGCAGCAGTAGTCATAAAAGCCCAAAATGAAGACAATGAATGTCCACCAGTCGGTATTAGCTAAGCAGTCTGTAGTCAGAATATGTAGCCTGGTGATGTGCAGATGAGGTTGTAAGCAACAGTGAAAACAAGTGTAGTACTGATGGAAACTACAACATGAGGGAAACTTGAAAAACAGTTATGCTAAGTGAAAGGATAGAGTCAGAAAGGATTCTATGTACGTGAATTACACAGAATGTGCAAATCTATCGAAACAGAAAGCAAATCAGCGTTCACCTAAGGGTGGGGTAAATGGGAGAGTGAAGTGGGTCATCATATCAAAGGAGAGTGAAGGTTCTTTTTTTTTGGGGGGGGGGGGGGTTAATGGGACTTGAACTCATCCTGGGCACGGTCCCTGAGCTCTTCAGTTCAAGGCTACCACCCTACCCCTGGGCCTGGCCGCTGTCCCTGAGCTCTTCAGTTCAAGGCTACCTCCCTACCCTTGAGCCAAGCCCCACTTCCCATTTTTTTAGAGGTTAATTGGAGATAAGAGTCTCAGATCCTTTTGTGCCCTGGCTGGCTTTGAACCTTGATCTTCAGATCTCAGCCTCCTGAGTAGCTAGGATTACAGGCATAAGCCACCGCACTGGGCCAGTAAAGGTTCTTTTCAGATGATTGAAAATACTCTGAAGCTGTGATGGTTGTACACAACTCTGTAACCATACTAAAACTCATTTAAATGTACACTTTACATCAGTGAATTATATGTCAATAAGGCTATTTTAATAGTTTTCTTTTGAAAAATAAATGTAAAGAATTGTTTGATGCATGAAGTAGTTTCTTAGTTGGGGGGAAGATATTTGGAGCCCCCACAGAGGAGTCTGCACGAATTCAAGCAATTATTTTGAGGATTCAGAACCCCTTTCAATGCAACCCAATTGCGTTGGCAAGGGAATGATTCATCTTCAATTTTTAACCTTTTCAAAAAGCTGAAAATTGGCATCGCATGACAACACGCTGTCTTCTTTTGTAAATGGCAAGGACGTTAAGAAAAGTTTCCACTCCTTCTCCCTTTTTTTCTCCCCAGCAGAAATAGGGTGTACAAAGTCGCACAACTGGAATGCATCAACAGATTGAAAACTCAGCCTCCCTGACAACACTTAGCAACAGTGAGTCTGACAGAAAACAGATAGAGCTGTCTCTCTGTCCAGCTGGAATACACTTGACTAAATAATAGATGAGACAAGCAACACAACAATATTAGACTTCCCTCATTAGAAGTTTGAAAAACTTACTGGACAATGCAACATGCATATGATAAAAAAAGAGTGTTTGGGGTCCAATCTCTCTCTTTAAAAAATGTGGGCTTTGTCATTTGCAGCATTTAAAACCTCATTCATTAACTCATCTATTATGGGAGGGACAGATGATCTGGAAGGAAAATGGCTATGGCGTGGTATCCTGGGTACAAGGCAGATTTGCCTTTCACAGTTAAGGGAGAGATTCAAGTTTGGACAATTGGGACTGCATTAAACTGCAAAGCTTCTGTATAGCAAAGGACATAGCTAGCACGTTAAATAGAAAGCCCACAGAGTGGGAGAAGATCTTCACTAACCATACAATAGACAAAGGCCTCATATCTAAAATATATCTACAGCTAAAAAAAAATTGAATCTCTCCAAAACAAATCTTCAAAGAAACAACCATCCCATTAAAAGATGAGCCAAAGATTTAGAGAGACTTTTCTGAAAAGGAAATAAGAATGGCCTATAGACACATAAAGAAATGCTCCATATCTCTGGCCAAAAAGGAAATGAAAATCAAAAAAACTTTGAGATTCCACCTCACTCCAGTTTAAATGGCCATGATCAAGAAATCTAATAACAACAGATGCTGGTAGAGATGTGGCCAGGAAGGGATTGCTACTACACTGTTAGTGGGAGAGTAAACTCATTCAACCACTATGGAAAGCAGTATGGCCATTCCTTAAAAGACTAAACATAGACCTTCCCTATGATCCAGCAATCCCACTCTTTGGCATTTACTCCAAAAATCCAAAAGCAAGGACATTCTAAATCCACTAGCACAATGATGTTCATTGCAGCATTATTTACTATAGCGAAGATATGGAACCAACCCAGCTAGCCCTCAGTAGATGATTGGATGAAGAAGATGTATTTATACACAATGGAATTCTATGCTGCCATCAGAAAGAATGACATCGCCTCATTTGTAAGGAAATGGAAAGACTTGGAAAAAAATCATATTAAGTGAAATAAGCCAGATCCAAAAGAACATAGGCTCCATGGTTTCCCTCATTTGTAATACTTAGTACATATCCAGGACTCTTCTAGCAGAGGATTACAATAGTGCAAAACTTAGATACATAAGGTCACATAGGATGAGACTACATGAAAGGGTCTCTAGGATATGGAAACAAGAGCTTTATCTTGAGTGATTGTTCTTAATGTACTATGTTATTTCTGTTCTCCTATGGAGTTGGATTTTTAACAATGTTAAACAATCAGGAGGACACCATAAAAATCTCATCAGGCACCAAGGCCACCTAAGATATCAGGTAGACTGCTTTCCCAGCACTCTGGCCTTTAAATGTAAACAGAAAAGTCCTCTAAGGCAGTCGTGCTCCACACGTGGCAGACATTATTTCCTCATTTTTCAGTTTTCAGTTCTTGCCACACTTCTTTGTGAATGAAAGCTGGGAGCCTTCTTGGCAGCTGAGAGATCTGGAAATTGACGGGTAGCTGAGAAGAATGAGACATGGCTCACCATCCTCTCAGACCATCCTCCCTGCTCTCTGTTCTCACACAAAAACCCTAGCTTCTCTGAGCCTGTAACAAAAGAATCCTTCCTCAGATCCTCTCTCTTTCTGAAGGTTTTTTAAAAAAAGTAATTTGGTTTGAATTCAAAGCTTCTCACTTGGTAGACAAGCACTCTATTATGTTGATCCATACTTTCAACTATTTTGTATTAGTTATTTTTCTTAGAGATAAGGTCTTATTTGACCAGATCAACCCCATACAGCCATCCTTCTATCTGTGCCTCCTGTATCGGTGTTATTACAGGCATGAAACCCTAGTGTGGCTCAGTATTTTTCTATTAACTCAGCTAGAATTGGCCTCTGTAGAGCCCCATCAAATCTACCTCTGCATAGTATACAAAATTACCATTATATGAGAAATTGGCTATGGGTTACTCGTTGAAGAAAACTAATCAGAATTTGCAAACAGCACTTATTATGTTGCATTTTGGATTCTGGCTTTGAGAGTCACTTCCCAAAATGCAAAAATGAAAGAATTTAAGACAAGAACTGGCCAAAAAGATTCCTGGCCAAGAAATGGCATTGGCAGAATCTTGATTTCTTTAGTCACTTTAAAAATATTTCTTTTCCTTGCAGCTGTGTGCTGGCAAATCTGATCAAATCAATATGGCTTTTATAGTCAGACTTCATCTATTATATGTTCTAGAAAAAGCCATTAAATCTGTTTTTAAAAGTTGTGAGAGGATTTACTGCAGAGGATGAAGCCTTTTTTTCCCCTCTTTACTTTTTCCTTTTTCCCATAGAAAACACTCATATCATTGGAAAAGTGTGAATGTAGCAGTTTCAGAAATCGAAGTCAAGATCAGTCTTAGTTATTGGCAGAATAAGTTACAATTTGGTGATGGGAGTATTGATCTAGTCAAGACTGTTTCTGTGTAATTTTCCTTCCCCTGACCCTCATCCAACCTCTAATTTATTAGAGGAACAAACTGCTCTGGACAGAAAGTATTTTCAAATGCAAATCCCTGGTAAAGGTATTGTTACCTGTAGAAAATCCTAGATTCTTGGCAGCTCCAACAAAGAATTGAATGAAAACAGAGACACAACAGCAAAGTGGCAAAGCAACTCCAACATACATACAATAGCAAAGTGTCAAAGCAAGAAGAGGGAGGGAAAGAGAAAGGGGGGGGAGAGGGAGAGGGAGAGAGAACACCATTAAAGGAGGAAACAGTGGGTTTGCACTAAACTAGCTTCAGACCAAATATGTGGTTAAGAAAAATTCAGCTTCTTAGGGAGTGTAGCAGGAGTTTATGATGATAATAACAGTAGTCTGATTTTAGGGAAATGTTGGATCATGGCTTAGCAGATTTTCTAAAAGAAATCTGCTCATGTACAAGGTTGCCTCATCCTATAGTTTAAAACATATTTATGAGAGGCAGCCCATGAGCATGAAGCTGTAAGTAAGAGCTCATTGTACCCAGATCAGGCAGGTAGGCCTCTGCACTACACAGGTGTATCACAGGGTTGATTAGTACTGGCCCAGCGTTTTTCTGCTCCTAGAATGAAGTCCTAACTGAAAACTGACCACTAATTACCTACAGGAAGGAGTGACCGTAAGAGGTCCTAGGAAAGACACATGGGTCTTTTGCAGGGTATGACAGGAGAAACTTGATTTCATCATTCTTTCTCTGTAGCTCTCCTGCCTCTGTCACAGGGGAAGCGGGGGACAGCTGAGAAAATTAATTCATTGCTAGGATTTGTGGTGTTAAACTCCTGGAAAGATCCCTGAAGGGGTCAAATGAAAGGAAACCTTTCCTGAGACAAACCTTTGCACTTTCCGATTTTCATTTCTTTTTCAATTATCTTTAGAAGTATGCCCATATCTGTGTACATTTATATTTATATTGAAATATTGAATTTTCAAGTCATCTTTGTACTTTGGTGAAGGAAGTACAGTATGAAATATAACTACTCACTTTGGATTAGTGCTAGAGGAAGCAAGATTGTGGTTTCTTTTTCTTCCAGCTGAAAGATTTCAGAAAGCTTTTTCCCCCTTGTTTGGCAAGATTCTGTTGCTACTAAAACCACTTAAGGATCAAACTTTGAAAAGACAATTTCTTCTCCTCCCCTAGCAGTCAATCCTCTAAACGAATCAACACAGAACATCTTAAATAGCAGCAGCATCTCTCTGATTGCCTAAATAAATAAATAAGAAAGAAGGACAGTACACAGCATAGTAGGAGATAGAGGCTTCGGATTGTGTGATTTTCTGCACTCAGCATATGGCAAGACCCCCAGCTCTGAGTGCAGAATGCTCTGTCCCTCTGGGGATTCAGCTGCATGAAGAGTGACAGCAGCCACCCTGGTTTTCTCCTACTTCAAATACACTTCCCTTTGGGAGATCATAGTTTGAGCACATTATAAAGTAGGTGGAGGACCATGGCTCTGTTGCCACCTGCCACTGGAAGGGAACTTCCCAGACCCATCCAGGTCTTGTACAGTCAACAATCACCTCACCAAGGTGAAACACTGAAGAACTCTCAGCCCCAGGGGCTAGGTGTGGAGCCTGCAGACAGCACCATCCCTGCTGAGAAGTGATGAGCTATGGCTCTAGGATCTATCACCAACACAGAGCTCGAGTAGGGAAAGCTATGATGCATGTTCTGATCAACTCACTGTCTCTGTGAAGTCTTCTCTGACTTTTAACCCACATTCCTCTCCTCATGACTGCTCTCCTGTTTAGAAGAGAGTGTGGGAAAACAGGCTGAGCCCCATGGGAACTGGTAGGTGAGACTGTCTTGATGTCATGAATGAGAGATGCTGTCTGCGTGAGCCTAGGAGACAGAAGCACTGATATTTCAACCATGTCTCTAGGCAGAGTGCTGGTTACGTTCTTCCTTCACTTAACTTCCCCACAGGGAGATGAAGTCTTTCAACTCAGGGGCCACGGGTACAAGTCCTTCTTAATCCACAGTTTCACCCTCTGTATTTTAGTCACTATTGTCAACCACAGTCCAAAAAGAATAAATGTAAAATTCTAGAGATTTTTTTTAAATAAAAAAAATCTTACAAGTTGAGAGTGCATTTTTCCGAGGAACATGACAACAATTTTCCATTCTGCAGCTCCATCTTGCTCTCTCTCACCTGAGTCATGAATTACTCTTTTGTCTAGCATACACACTGGACAAAAAGCCCACATGCAAACCTCTAAATGATCAGACTAATCACTGTATCAGTGCTTGTGTGGCTTGTGCAGTAGAGTAATGCTATATTGCAGTGACTAGTCACTTCATTTCATAAGGCAGGCTGTACCATCTCACCCTGTACAGTACAGTACAGTACAGTACAGTACGACAAAATGCTGAGCAAGAGACAGAGAACACTCTGTATACTTTTTTAAATCTTTTTGATCATGCGGCTTGAACTCAGGGGCTGGGTGCTGTCCCTAAACTCTTATGTTCAAGGCGAGTGCTCTACCAATTTGAGTCACAAATCTACTTCCTGTTTTCTGGTGGTACATTGGAGATGAGAATTTCCTAGACCTTTTTGCCTGGGCTGGCTTGGAACTATGATCCTCAGAACTCAGCTTCCTGAGTAGCTAGGATTATCGGCATAAACCACCAGTACCCTGTTCCACCTAACTTTTATTACAGTCACGAGTCATGATTATTGACCTCTTACTATACTTAATTTGCCAATTAAACATTATCATATGTGTGAGGTATAGAAAAAAACATAGTATCTATGGGGTCTGATACTATACAGAATCTTGGGCACCACACAGGGGTCTTGAAACATGACCCCTACAGATACAAACAGACTAATGTAGGCTTCTTCGGTATTCACACCAGTTTCTAGCACAATATGGGGATACACAAATTTACATTGAACTATCATCTCAAATATCCTGTAATTCTAGAATCATGGGTACTGAGTTTGCCAAGTCAACATATTGGTTTGAGGCCCAACTTCTGTAATCACCTCAGAACCTCCCAATTCACATATTCTTTCATTTGTTGTGCTCTCTCTCTTTCTCTCTCTTATTTGCTCATACCTTTAGTATAGCTGATTTGATTGATAAAATGACACACATTACAGAACATTACCATATGGTATATAATCAAGCACTAAATTATGAAACATAAATTGCAGGAATTTAAGGATAATGAATATCAACATGTAGGCTACCCAGTTTGTGAGTACATTCTCCTGTTTCACAACTATTTATTGAAGGGCGCTTATGAGCCAAGTTTAGCAGCAGGCATCAGAAAATGGTGGTGAGAAAACTGGCACAGATCCTATCCTATCCTCATGGCATTCATAGACTCCAACACTCCCAGTGCATCACACATGGATGGAAACACCCAGAGGTCAAGAGAATAGCTCTCAGATCTGCCACCACCACCCAAGGTCAAGGATCTCATGCTCCGCACACAAGAGAGCATCTGCTCTGTCGTAGGGAGCTTCTGTTTTGATTTTTTTCCTACTATAGATTAGTATTCTCCACTTTACAGTTTGGTTACACATAGGATTGTTAGTATGCGCCCTTCTCTCTATGACTCGTTTCATTCAGCCTGCCCACTTGAGAGTTCATTCACTGATTAGTGGAGCAGTCCTCTTTCCTTTGGGTTGTTGATTGGCATCCCGTTATGTGGGTGGTCCACAAGCCATGGCTTCACTGGGCTCTTTATTTCACTAGGTGACCCTAGGCTATTCCCAGATGTGTGATCTGCTCTCTTCCTTGTCTACTACTTTGTTATCTGAGTGCTTGTATGTATGTGCCTTCATCCCACGTATAAGAGGAAGGTCAATGGGATCAGACTGGCAAAGGTAGAACAGCTTGCTGAATGACTTTGACCAGGTAGCTAAGGTCCTTTGATTCTGAACTTGCTCCTCTGGGATTATAGTGATAACACCTAAATAACACCTTATAACTAGAAACAGCTCTAAGACCAGGCAGGATATCAAACATACTATCTAAACATTGTGCTGTAACTGCCCTGTCAGATAGCCCAAAGCAGTAAAAAAAAAAAAAAAAAAAAAAGTAAATGACTGAATAAATAATAGAGTACCACAAATATGGAGATTTAATTGGAAACTCACAAGTCAGTGGGCTAGAAGTCTAAAATCCAGGTGTAGACAGCGTTACATTCTCTGTAGGTAATAAAAGAAAACATGTTCTACAGCTTCCTTCTAACTTACTGTGTTGCCAGCCTATTATGGAGTTTGCATGCATGTACAGACACACACACACATATTCCAATCCCTGGAGCTACAACCCTATCTCTATGGTAGAGGAAATATTTTGGAACAGTCGTGAGATTGAAATTTCAAACCAACCAGACTTCTAATAACTAGAGTAACCAGGGAACTCAAATTTTATCCCCTATGATGCTATTAACAGATTCACCATCCTACAGGGAAAGGAGATTAGCATAAGACAATGAGAAACTATGACAACAGTTCACTGCTGTACCCCACGAAACAGAGAACATTTGATAAGCAAGACACATCTGATTTAAAGACTTTAGTTGGTTAAATAAAAGCAGTGAGCTTATCTGGATAAAAGCTGTTAGAAATAACTTTCCATTTGTGGCTACCTTAACCTCTCCCTAAAGTGATAGACCCCTTTGAATAGGGCTGAAGGTAGCTCTCAAAGCAATTGATCTTATAAAACAGGAAGACTTGAAATGCATTGGCTGACTTCCATCTCCTTAACAGTAAAATGCAAAAAAAAAAGAACTGAATTATCTCTGATCCTCTGAGCTCTACACAGTTTACACGGTTTTGCTTTTACAAAATGGTCATTTCCTATTTTCCTCTTGCTTCTAAATTTTCTGAATTGTATTGGAAGCTATCATCCTCACATACGCCAGGCCTGTGCATACTTGTGAACCTTAGCATATGTTATTCCTTAAACTGAGAATGCATCTTTCCTATTCACCAGCCGAAAACACTGCTTATCTTTCAAGGTCAACATCTGTGAATCCCCCCTTTCTCCTTAGTTACAAAGAATGTAAGTGCTTCCATAATGCTCCCAGAAGTCAAATTATTCTACCATGGCAGGAAGATATTTTCTAAAAGAATAATTGAAGTTGTGTCTCTGTTTTCTTCTTAACCTGTCATTTCTTCCAGGAGAAAAACCAACATCTGTCTAGTTCACTCCTTATTTGGGGGAGGGGACAAATTTGAACTCAGAGCCTTATGCTTGCTAGACAGATGTACTACTATTTGAGCCCCTTTTCCAGTGCCCTCAGCCCCAGATAAAATTTGAGGTTAAGAAGAACAAGAAAAGTGAGAGCAATCAAACACTGAATTGATTTTTATAACAAAGATGAGCTTAAGATGGGCCACAGAGTAAGCCACAAGGAAGCCTGCTTGCCTGAGCTACATCTGTGACCGTGAAAGGAGATCAGTTTCAACAAATAATGGCATCTGTGTATTAGTGCAGTTCTCCCAGGATGCTTGAAAAGGGGAGGAACAGATGTTTTGTTAAGCTGTATAAATGAGATTGCCTCTGTCTTCCTTAAAAAAAAAATCTTCCCTAGAGTTGGAATTTTTTCCTTTGTTTTTTCTATATTCAGGCTATTATGTCTTTGGATATGACTCAGGAAAGCAGCTAGGGGCACCTATCTTCTAAGTCTCAGCAACTTGAAATTCATTGTTAGGCATTTATTTCCTCCTTTCATTCCCTCACTTTTTGCTCCAGATAATCCTTGAGATTAAGGCCTTATGTATTAATTTCATCTGTACCTGGCAGGAATCTGATGGTGATAGTAACTGAGTTAATTTCCTTAGAAAACAAGACTTTCTCAGGAGGGAGGCAGTACCTGAGAATTAATCAAATAGATTCATAGGGTAGATTTAAATGTGAGTTAAGTAGGTTTAGATGTGAATCCCACCTATACCATTAAATGGTAATTCTCGTTTTCCTCAACTATAAAATGGAGGCCATGTTTTTTCCTAAGACATACAGTAGTTACAGGGATTAAAATGAGTTCATGCACTAATTACTAAATGCAGGGATACTTGAACAGATGCACATAAAATATATAGATACATAAAAATACAAGTAGTAGTGTATACACAGATGTATAGCATACTAAATATATTTAAGCAAATATAGACATATTCAGCTTCAGTTCTAGACCTTCCCTTACACATTTCCCTTTGTCTTAATGTGTACGTATCAGATGTGACATTATGTATACAAAGAAAGAAACACATTAACACTCACACAATCACAAGTATTTATGAGTATGTTTAATTTCATGTGCATTAGGCACATGAAACCAGGATGTATATGTCACTTGAAACTATTAATCTAACTTATTTTGCATCATGCATGTACCTGTCAGCCAAAGGTTAATAGAGAGTTTATGAAATTCAGAATGCAATTAAGTCTCAGAGGAATCTCAGCTGGAGGCCATGCCAGTTTCTATGGCAACCAAAGGGCTCAGGCAAAAAAGTGTGGGGAGGGGACTAATTTAAAGGCAAGATAAGCACATAAATACAGTTCTTTTCTACCTTTTCTTCCAAGCAATCTTTGCTGCCTTTAAACTATTATGCAAAGGAGAGTATAAATCAGATTGCTTTGTCATTTCTTAGAATTAAATACATTTCACCAAATGTTTAAAGGTGATTCCTTTTTTGAGAAAAAAAATCTATCTCTTCTCTGAAATATCCAATTTATAAATGTGTCAGGTGTGAATCTCAAATTCCTCCAGGAGGAAGGAGGAGAGGAGGTCAAAAGAACAGAAGATGTTGAGAAAGATTAGTGTATACTGTGAGTTGCCTTCTCAACACTAGCTAATGAGGTTTTACTTAGAATTTCAGAAATTGCAATCAGGCCAATAGAAAACACAGTGGTCATAAGCAGAATTGAATTTCCTGTCATGAATTTTACAATATCATTGAATTAAAGGAGACTTTTAGTGATCACTTAATCAAAAACTAACTGTACCACCAAAATTCCAAAATATAGCTTGAAAGTTAGGCGCAACCAAAGATGGATTCCAGGAATCTGATCCATGTGATTTCAGTTTTTTTCTCTGTATGGTACACAACTACCTTTCTCACTTCTCTCCTATGTGCAGAATTTTGGAACAATCTTACTATTTTTTTTATCCCATGTAGTCTACAACTGTTGAATTTCATAATCTTTAGATTGTTGCAGATGGTGTGGTTGGGTTTTTTTTTATTTTTAACTAGATGATTCTTATTTTTGGTATGCTCTTTCCAAATTCTTGATTTAGTTCACATTGTCAAGCGACTTTGGATTTACTATGAACACTGGTTTCTGGAAGAGTTCTGCAATTACAGGTCTGTTTAATGCTGTCAGTCCATCAACTCTGTGGTCCTTTGCAGAAACATGTACCTATATGTGCCCAACTTAGAAGAGCTTGCAACAGAAGGTCACAAGACACTCCGTATTTTGATTTGGCTGAATTTTAATGGATCACTACACATCTGAAAAAAAGAAAATATTTGCTTTACTTTCACCTGAAGTTTAGAAAAATGACTCTTCTCAAGCATGGTTAACACTTGGCCTGGGGTATTTGGATGTGATAAGCTTGCATATAGGTAAAAATAGGCAAAATGTGATGAGTTAAATCGTACTAGTAATGACGGATCTAATGCAGAGACTATGGAGAACGTAATCAGATTAGAGCAACAGCCAACCTCAAAAACTGGACAAAACAGGCAGATCACATTGATTGTCCAGTCAAGCCATTATAAGAAGTCCCATGTGCAGAACTGAAGAGCAAAATTGTTTCCTCCACTGGGAACCCATGCACTGGGTTGTATAATCAACCCTTCTCCAAACCTGGTTCCATTTTGCTGTCTCATTCAGCCATGGGCAAAGTTTTAGCAAGATCTCAAAGGCCAACCTTTTGGAGACAAAGTTTGTTGAATTGTGCATGTCACACCTCCACAAGCCAGCGGCATTCTAAAAGTAGAAGCTCTTTGTTAGAGCGATACTAATCCAAAGTCACAGAGGTTGTTCAATAATACCAGGTTTCCCAGCCTGACCTTTCACTATGAAAGACACCATCGGGGAGATCCATGGTGATGAACTTATGTTTACGCTTAGATAAAATGTCAGGGAAGCAAAAGCAGCCCCTTATTTGCTAGATTTTCCACTTTTCTAGTTCTGAGCAGAGCTGCTTCTATCATATCTTATGTTTAGTTTGAGAGAAAAGAAGATAATGACCATGAACTTTCTGATTATCTGATGTGAATCTTTCCCTTAGCCTCTGCTGCTCTGTTAATTGTTCTTAGCTCTTTTCCCTCTGCTTTCATTCTTTCTGCTAGCAAATAAGCACAGGGTCATGGCTCTCCCACAGTTGCTTCCACTTCCTTGAATTATCTGTGGTACTCATACAACACACAAAGAGACACTCTCATTGTGCTCTGCATTTACAGGTTTATGTAATAATTATGTCCCTGAAAAAGTTTTCTGAATATTTCAATATACTTTTTAGATTCTGGGTGATTCATACCATTATCTGCTTTTCAATTTCCATTGTTTTGAGCAGGTCTCCAAGAAGATTTTTAAGTGTAAATCTCCACACTCTTTAGTTGCAGCACTGTCACAATGATAATCCTTGAATAAACTGCAAAGGCTCTGAGGCAAGTCTCCTAATGAGTCTTTGGTGAATCTTTAGCATTGTTTAATCATATCCTTCAAGTCTCCTGAAAATCTTCAAATTTTCCATGTTACCCATTCATTATGCAAAAAACAAACAAATATTGCTATGCAAACCACATCATATTCAATAAATACAGAGCTGAGTATGCTGTAGTGCAATGTGTTTCTCTGGAAGTCAGTGCTCTATAGAATGGAAAGTCTCGTGAACCAACTTGAGGGGACTTTTAGATAGGAGAACATGGCAGGGTTTTGTTAAGGACATTGAATAAGGAACCTCATTCCATCAAAAAGGAACTATCTCTCTTTTCAAAAGACAGGAAACCAAGCTTCACAAAGATAATTTTTAATCTATGCACATAGCATTTTTACAAGCTGGGATGGGGTCTATGAAAACAATTGATTTACACATGAAATGCATGTTTTGGTGGAGCCGAGGGATAGCCCATGAGACTTCCATGCTTCCTGTAGCCTATATCTTCCATTCATAATTTGTGAGTCTCTGAATTTTTCCCTCATATTACCTAAGAATCCCAGACTGAGCACATGGATTTTGTATTTAGAATTTGCATTTGCAGACCACTCGATCTGTAGATAACACTCACCTGCTATTCTTATCCCACTTGTTCGTAGATCCAAAGACCTTTCCTTAAAACGAGGACAGATGGAGTGGGTTGGTCTGATGTCTGTGCAGACATGGCTTTCCACTGCACATTGGAGGTAAGGACTTGGAATTTCACCTACATTTCTGTCCATTTCTATTGCATCCTAAAAATTAAAAGGACAAGTTTCTAAGTGTCCATCTTTCTAGAAGATCCCTTAAAGCCCTCTTTTGCACGAGGCCTTGAGGGTTTTTTTTAAGCAATCTATCACTGCATAGAAGGTATGTTTTATTCACGTGGCTCATTATCCAGGTCCTCATCTTCCATGTGATCACATTACCCCAAACTGTCTTTCTTTCTCTCAGTGGTGATCTCATTTCCTCTTAAGTCCTGGATCATGACATTAGTCCTCCAACTCATTAGTACCTCACCTTTGAAGCTAGAGCTACTATTTTAAAATCTCACTACAACATCAGAATGATGTATAGGGGGTTTACAGTTACATTTGTAAGGTAGTGAGAACATAACTTCTTGAAAATTGTTACCCCTTCCCATGTTTTACAATCCCACTTTTCCCACCCCTTTCCCCCTCCCATGTGTAGAGTACATTTCCAATATGTTGTCTTGTGAATATGTCTATTACACTGGTTTATCCTTTGTCCTTTGTCACATCATCTTGTTTTTATCCTTCCTTTCCCTGATTTAAATAAATAAATTTACATCTAATACACCAAATACCATAAGAAAGGATATCAATGTTTGTGAAGTAATGCACCTTCTATCTGGTGAATATAATGTAACCCTTCTATTAATTGCAATAAAAAATATATGGAAAAAATAACACACCAAGTCGAATGAAGATGGTGCCGAGACAATAGGGACACTGCCTAGCTCTCTCTCACAAAAAGAAAGAACCAGGGAGTCCCACGAGCCAATTATTACAAAATCCACAACAAACTCAAGAAGCAACAGAGAAGGACTCAAACCGGAAAAGAAATCCACATAAAGCTCACATCCAACTTTCTCAAAGAATTCCGAACGCGAGGACCCCTCCCCCACCTCTCTCCGCCGGCTCCAAGCCGCAAAAAGCGATGGCGGGCGGAGGGCACCAGGCCAGGAGCCTGACTGCTGCAGAAACCAGCATACAACCGGGCCAGCGAACAGCAGAAGCAGCAGAACCCAGACGCAGAACCAGAACAGCAAGCAGTGGGACCCAGACGCGGAACACAGGCAGCGGAGGAGACCCGAGGAGAGTGAAAGACTCCCCACCACCGTGGAACACCCACAGACTGAACGCAGAGGCGTGAGTAATGCAGCGCGTCCCCAAACACATCGGGAAAGCAGAGCGGGTGCCAAGCAATAGAACTTAACTCAGACCCCTCCACCCAGCCAGAGAAAGACTGGCGGGAGCAGGGGCGCAAGGAATTTAGAATCCTGTTTCTTCCCTCAACAGCCCCCACCCTCAGGCCATTGACTGGAGATTGACAGGTGGGCTACCTAAGACCCAGCACCCCACCAAGGGAGGCAGAGCTGTCCCAACTCCCACCCACCCAATGGGCTCAACCCCCAGCCCTCTGACTGGAGACTGACAAGCGGGCGGACCCTAAGACCCAGCACCCCACCAGGGGAGGCAGAGCTGTCCCAGCTCCCACCCGCCCACCAGGCTCCTCTCCCAGGCCACTGGATCTGGAGAGTGGAGGGCGCTGGGACCCTGCCTTACAACAGCGGGTAGGGTGTGCAGGAAAATAGGAGCCAGCATCTGCCCCGCCTCAATTCTTGAGCGGGGCATTCTCCAGCTGGGAATCCTGAGCAAGACAGCACCGAGGGGCCCCCCACAGTCACAGACTGTGACAAAGCAGTGGAAACACAGCAGGGATCTGAAGGGCCGACCAGCAGCCAAGCTCCCCTTCTGAGAATCAAAAAGGCGAGGCTCTGCCCTTGGAGCCCACTTCCTCAGCTGGGCCCCGCCCCTGGGAACAGAGGGGTCTCCTGCTGGTCCTGCTGACAGCCCCTGAAACTCTCAATCCCCAAACACTTGACTTGGGGCCGCCCCTGGAAGCAGCACAGGAAAACGTCCACCAACCGCGCTCAGACGGAAGCTCGCAGATCCACCCCATGGTCCACTGTGAGGGCACTGGTTGGGCTAAGAGCTGGTTGTGCAGCAACACATAAGTTTTATTCTAATACTTTCCAAACTTTGTACTCAAATACGCTACCTACTTACCAACTTAGGTCAGTTATCCTTACGCTATATCTTTTCTTCATTGCTACAATATGCTTACACTCCTACGTTAATCCTCTTGTACCTCCCCTGACCTCTCTCATTCTATTTTTCTATCTCTGGACCTCTGTTCATCTTTCAACCCTTATACTACACAGATCTACACTTGATGGCTGTTGAGCAATACTGTATATCTAGGTGTTTAATTATTCTCTAGGCTCAGAGGGACTTAAAGACAATAGAGATTGGATTGAGAGGCTTATTGTTTTGAGTATAAATCGCTTATCAGTGGTTGTATTAGACTGGTCTGTAACTGCACAAAAAGAAAGAGTGATAACACCAATCAAAACTTGTGAACATCTAGTGTCTGCCAGCTACAGAGGTCTAGGTTGGTTATATCTGAAAAACTATAATCGTGTTTAGTATTCATCTTGCTCCCATTTTCAAATGGGCAGAACAAGAAACTCAAGAAAAATGTCAAATCAAGAATCAACATCCCCCACCCAATGTAAACAGACAATGGAACAGTCACTGGCAAACCTAGAGGAGAGTCTTCCAAGTGCTACACAAATGCAATTGATAAACATCATTGATGAAAAATGTGAAAATATAAAGAAAGAGATAAGGGAGGAAGCCATAGCTAAACAAGAGGAAACCATAAACAAGGTGATAAGTGAAAAAGAAGAAGCCATGAAGGAGGCCATAATAAAAGTTTTTCAAAGAAAGATGGATGAATTCATAGAATCCACAAATAAAAAAGTGACCGAACTCCAGCAAATGTCCAAAGAAAATAAAGCTAATGAGCTAACCACTCAAATGGAAATCAAGGAGCTAAAGAAGTCCATACATGATCTAAAAGAAGAGATGCAAGGCATCAAAAATGAGCAATTAGAAGCAAGGGAGATGAAAAATAAAGTAAATAGCTTTGATAGCAGGTTAGACAATGCAGAGGAGAGAATTTCCGGGGCTGAAGATAATTTAGTTATTATAGAGAAAGAACAGAAAATGAGTCAATCCAAATCTAGGAAAAATGAGAGAGCGCTTCAGGAGGTCCAAGATACAATTAGGAAGCCTAATTTAAGGCTAATTGGTATTGAGGAGGGCGTGGAGAAAGAGGTCAATGGTATTGAAAATATACTTCAGGGAATCATCTCAGAGAATTTCCCAAATATCCAGAAGGGCAGGCCCATCCAGATACAAGAAGCTTTTAGAACCCCAAACAGACCTAACCAGAAAAGAACATCCCACCGCCACATTGTAATCCGAACTGGATCAATAGAAACCAAAGAAAGGATCCTAAAGGCAGCCAGGGAAAAGGGATCAGTAACCTATAAAGGCAAACCAATAAGAATAACCCAGATTTCTCAGCAGAGACCATGCAAGCAAGAAGTGACTGGAAGCATATATGTCATGCCCTTAAGTCAAATAACTACCAACCAAGAATACTGTACCCAGCTAAGCTCTTATTCATAACTGAGGGAACAATAAAAACATTCCATTCCAGGGAAAAGCTGCAACAATATGTTGCAACAAAACCAACACTACAGAGAATTCTCAAAGATGTTCTATACATAGAAAACCAAAATAAATGCAATATAGGGAAAGAAATGGCACCTAAACAGCATACCATCTAAGGACCACAAAAACTGTCAAGACACAGGCCCTAATAAAAACTTTTAAAAATGGTAGGAACTAATAAATATCTCTCAATCCTAACACTCAATACCAATGGACTTAACTCTCCAATTAAACGGCATAGGCTGTCTAGTTGGTTCAAACAGCAAGAGCCATCGTTCTGCTGTCTTCAAGAGACACATCTTACCCCCCCAAAAAACAATCATCTTTTGAAAGTGAGAGGTTGGAATAAACTCTATCAAGCTAACGGCCCCCATAAACAGGCTGGAGTTGCCATCCTCATATCAGATAAAATAGACTTCAAACTAAAATTAGTAAGAAAAGACAAAGAAGGTTACTACGTACTACTAAAGGGATCTTTCCTCCAGGAAGACATAATGATCCTAAATATTTACACACCCAATCCCGGAGCTCCGAACTTCATCAAGCAAACTTTACTTACACTGAAACCATACATAGATCAAAACACAGTGATTGTCGGTGACTTTAACACACCACTCTCACCTATGGACAGATCAACAAGGCAAAAACTCAACAGAGAAACCTTAGAACTGAACAACTATATAGACCAACTAGATCTAACAGACATTTGCAGAATATTCCACCCAGCAACAACACAATATACATTTTTCTCAGAAGCACATGGAACATTTTCCAAAATAGACCACATCTTAGGCCATAAAACAAACCTGGACAGATTCAGAAACACTGAAATTATTCCATGCACACTCTCAGACCACAAAGGCATCAAACTGGAACTGAACACACATCTCCACCAACGAAAACCCTGTAACTCATGGAGACTGAACAACACATTGTTGAATCACCAATGGGTCATCGAAGAGATCAGAACAGAAATCCAACAGTTTATGAAATTTAACAATAAGGAGCACACAAAATACCAAGTCCTTTGGAACACAGCAAAGGCAGTACTCAGAGGAAAATTTATAGCACTGAGTGCCTACAAGTTGGAAAAATCGCAAACCAACAAGTTAATGTTTCACCTTAAGCTCCTGGAAAAAGAGCAACAAACCAACCCTAATCCCAGTAGAAGAAAGCAAATTATTAAAATCAAAGCAGAATTAAATGATTTGGAATCCAAAAAAACTATAGAAAGAATCAACAAAACAAGGACTTGGTTCTTTGAAAGCATTGCAAAATTGACAAACCCTTAGCAAATCTTACCAAAAAAAGAAGAGAGCATATTGAAATAAACAAAATCGCAGATGAAAATCGTAATATCATGACAGAAATTACCAAGATCCAGAATATCATGAGGGAATACTTCTCAAACCTTTACGCCAACAAATTTGAGAATCTAGAAGAAATGGATGAATTCCTAGCCTATATTAACATACCCACACTGAACCAAGAAGAACTAAGCCAACTCAACAGGCCTATTTCAAGCTCTGAAATAGAAATGGCAATAAGAGAACTTCCACCTAAGAAAAGCCTAGGGCCAGATGGATTCACAGCTGAACTCTATAATGTCCTCAGAGCAGAGCTCACACCAATACTCCTTAAGCTCTTCAACGAAATTGAAAATGAAGGTTCTTTACCAAACTCATTCTACGAAGCCACTATAACCCTCATCCCCAAACCAGACAGAGATTCATCAAAGAAAGAGAACTATAGACCTATTTCTTTGAAGAACATCGATGCAAAACTTCTCAACAAAATACTGGCCAACCGTCTACAACAACTCATCAAAAAAATTATACACTATGATCAAACTGGATTCATCACAGGGAGTCATAGCTGGTTCAACATATGCAAATCAATTAATATAATTCAACACATCAACAGGAGCAAGGACAAAAATCACATGATTGTCTCAATAGATGCGGAAAAGGCATTTGACAAGATCCAACACCCCTTTATGTTAAAAGCTTTGGAGAAACTAGGAATCCATGGAACATTCCTCAATATAATAAAGGCTTTGTATGAGAAACCCACTGCTAGTATTACACTTAATGGTGAAAATCTAAAGCCATTCCCTCTAAAATCAGGAACGAGACAAGGATGCCCACTCTCTTCACTACTCTTTAACATAGTACTAGAATTCCTAGCCAGTGCAATAAGGCAAGAAGCAAGCATAAAGGGGATCCAAGTAGGGAAAGAGGAAATAAAACTATCCCTCTTTGCAGATGACATGATTCTGTATTTAAAGAATCCTGTAGACTCTACTCCCAAGCTCCTTGAGCTGATTCAAAACTTTGGAAGAGTAGCAGGCTATAAAATCAACCCTCAAAAATTAACTGCCTTCCTTTATGCCAACAGTGAGAGGAACGAGGCAATAATCAGGAAAGCAACTCCTTTCACAATAGCCTCAAAGAAAATAAAGTACCTAGGAATTAGCTTAACTAAGAATGTAAAGGACCTTTTTGATGAAAACTTTAAAACCCTAAAAAAGGAAATTAAAGCAGAACTAAGGAAATGGAAAAACCTCCCATGCTCCTGGATTGGAAGAATCAACATTGTGAAAATGACAATCTTCCCAAGGGCTATCTACAAATTCAACACAATACCCATCAATATCCCAATGGCATTCTTTAAAGAAATAGAAGAGGCAATTCAAAATTTCATATGGAATAATAAAAGACCCCGTATAGCAAAAACACTTCTTAGCAGAAAGAACAGCGCTGGAGGAATTTCAATTCCAAACTTGAGACTCTGTTACAGGGCTATAATTCTCAAAACAGCTTGGTACTGGCACAAGAACCGGCCTGAAGACCAATGGAATAGAACTGAGGACCCAGATATTAAACCACAGACCTATGGCCACCTAATCTTTGACAAGGGAGCCAAAAAAATAGAATGGAAGAAAGACAGCCTCTTCAACAAGTTGTGCTGGCAGAACTGATTAAGCACCTTCAGAAAACTAAAGTTGGATCTTTCTTTGTCACCCTGCATTAGAATTAACTCCAAATGGATCAAAGACCTGGAGGTAAAAGCTGACACACTGAAAACTTTACAGGAAGGAATAGGAGATACACTAGGCCTCCTTGGCACAGGTCGAAACTTTCTTAATAAGGACCAAGAATCATAACAAATCAGAGAAAGGCTGGATAAGTGGGACTGCAGTAAACTGTGGAGCTTTTGTATGGCAAAGGACATAGCTAGTAAATTAATTAGGAAGCCTACAGAGTGGGAGAAGATCTTCACCAACCAAACAATGGACAAAGGCCTCATATCTAAAATATATCAACAACTCAAAAATTGAATCACTCCAAAACTAATCTCCAAATCATCCCATTAAAAAATGGGCCAAAGGTTTAAAGAGAGTCTTCTCTGAAGAAGAAACAAAAATGGCCTATAGACACATGAAGAAATGCTCAACATCTCTGGTCATAAAAGAAATGCAAATCAAAACAACTCTAAGATTCCACCTCACTCCAGTTAGAATAGACAGGATCAGGAAAACGAATAATAACAGATGCTGGAGGGGATGTGGCCAGGAGGGATCACTATTACACTGTTGGTGGGAGTGCAAACTCATTGAACCACTATGGAAAGCAGTGTGGCAGTGCCTCAAAAGGCTAAACATACAACTCCCCTATGACCCAGCAATTCCACTACTTGGCATTTACCCAACCATCCAGAAACAAGGGCATACTAAATCCACTAGCACAACAATGTTCATTGCAGCATTATTCACCATAGCAAAGATATGGAATCAACCTAGATGTCCCTCAGTTGATGAGTGGATCAACAAGTTGTGGTATTTGTACACAATGGAATTCTATGCTGTTGTCAGAAAGAATGACATCGCCCCATTTGTTAGGAAATGGAAAGACTTAGAAAAAATCATTAAGTGAAGTAAGCCAGACTCAAAGGGACTTAGGCTGAATGGTTTCCCTCATTTGTCATAATCAGTAGAAACCTTGGGCTCTACTAGCAGAGATCTGCAATAGAGCAAAATCTTGATACATAAGGCCATATAGTATGAAGTTAATTGAAAGGACCTCCAGGATATTGAAACAAAAGCCATATAACGAATGATTGTTGTCCTTAATGTACTATGTGATCCCTCATCTCTTTTGCTGTCCCTTGGGTATCTCATATTGGGTATCTCATATTGTTACAGTATCTCACTTTGTTATCTGATATATTGAATTTATTTGTATTTGGTTATTTGAAATTTGATAGGGAAGGGGGAAAACCAAGACGGGTGGGGAAGTGGAGGGGAGGGTAATGGGTACCAAGACATGTGAAAGGGTATCAATGTATGTGAATTAATGCACCTTCTATCTGGCAAATATCATGTAACCCTTTCATTAATTACAATAAAAATAAAAACAAAAAAAATAATACACCAAGTATTACAGTCAAATACAACAACAAGAATGGATAAACCATAAGGGAAAGGAAAAAAGGAGAAAAAAAGAGTAAAAAAATAATTTCACATAATACATTAAAAACAACAACCACAAGGATAAATTTTGTTTCCCTTTGTTCGCTTAGGCTTTTGAGCTATTGTGATCCTTGGCTAAGAAAATCTTAGATGCATGCCAGTTATTATAAATGAGGGAAACCATTGAGCCTATGTTCCTTTGGGCCTGGCTTACTTCACTTAATATGATTTTTTTCCCCAAGTCTTTCCATTTCCTTACAAACGGGGCAATGTTATCCTTTCTGATGACAGCATAGAATTCCATTGTGTAGTAATATCATATCTTGTTGATCCACTCATCAACTGAGGGGCATCTGGGTTGTTTCCATATCTTTGCTATGGTAAAATAGTGCTGCAATGAACATCGTTGTGCTAGTGGATTTAGTATGTCCTTGTTTCTGGATTTGGGTAAATGCCCAGGAGTAGAGTTGCTGGGTCATAGAGGAGCTCTACGTTTAGTCTTTTAAAGAACCACCACACTGCTTTCCAGATCCACTCTTAATTTCTTGGAGACATACCTGCAACTGTCAGAGATATATTGAATGGTAATGTGCTGTTGCTTCCTCATTCATCAAGACTGGAGCCCTTGGATATGAAAGAAGGACTCTCATGCTCACTTATCCCTATGTAAGTCAATATACAGAAAAAAATAGATGAAAAATCCACCTCTCTATCGTTTAATGCAATGTATGGAAGCTCCAGAGAGTGGTATCTTCTAAGAGATGTAAGTTGGGGGCTAGCTATATGGCTCAAGTGGTAGAGCACCTACCTAACAAGCAAGAGTCCCTAAATTAAATCCACACTTTCTTTTGACAACCAAAGGGTGCAAAATGGTTTCTTCCCTGGTGTTTTGCTTACTTAACTGGGGTATTTCTTATCAAAGCTTTATCATAATTTCTATATGCAATGTTAAAAGTTGTATCTACACTCAGTGATTAGTCTCTAACCAGAGCATGTTCTTCTCTCCGATTAGAGAGGTCTTATGTTTGTTTGATATATAATACAATAAGTTCTGAGGCTGTGTTTCGTAGTAGGAAATTTAGGAACACATGTGTTTATTCTTCTGAAACTGAAGTCTGTGTGTGTGTGTGTGTGTGTGTGTGTGTGTGTGTGTGTGTGTGTGTGTGTGTGTGACACATTAGAGTTTGGATTTAGGGCTTGTTTCTGCCATTCACAGACTCTCCCGGCCACTTTTTGCATTGGTTACTTTTTAGACAAGTTCTTGCCTCATTCTCAGGCCAGCCTGGATCTCCTATATGTGCTTCCCTGCATAGCTGGAATGACAGGGATGTGCCAAGGTATCCTATTATTGGTCAAAATGGAATCTCTGTTAACAATCTGCCTCCCAAATATGGATATCACAGGCTTGAGCCCCTGCTCCTGACTCTATGATTAAGTGGTAAAATTCAGATTCATTCCTGTAACCCCTTTAGGAAGGTCTGCTTCCATTCCTTCCGCATTAGCCCAGGAAACAGAAGTCAAATCTAGAAGGCAGAAAACACTGCGTAAGTCTACAAACAGAACCAAACAATCCTATATCACAAACTGAACATAGTAATGAAAAGCTATTTTCAAATCCTTTCCTCACATTCTATGACCTTCAGCCTTCATGGCATTTATAAGAGGAAAACCAACTGTAAGTGATGTGTGAGTGGACTAGAAGGAACTAGAACCCAGTTCTTCTGATTTTTTGCTCATTTTCAGCCCATTTACTTCTAGAATTCTTCTACATCTATAATTAGCTTCAGTTCTTCAATAGTTTTAAATCAATAGCTCTCAGTATAGCCACAATAGAAGTTATCTGAGAAGCTTAAAGAAAAAAGAAAGCTTTATTAGCTGAGAACCCCTGCTAACTTTCTCTTCATATATTTTTCATATATTTTTATTGTAATTAAAAGAAGGGTTACATTATATTCACCAGGTAGAAGGTGCATTACTTCACAAACATTGATATGCTGTTTTAGATATCAAAATTTTTATTTTATCTCTCTAGAAGATTATGATGTGCAGCCAAGGATAAGAACCAATGTTTTTGTATTTTCTTCTATTTAAAATAAAAAGTTACAACTTAAAGCCTCAATGGTTTTGCCAATAGCAACAAGAGGAAACAGATAGATGTAAAAATGGCCTTATAGATCTCCCTTCTTGCTAAGCCTTTGTCACAATTGTGTAAATGCTAAACTCTCGATGCAAGCCACATTGCAAATGCATTTGTGAGGATGAAATGGTTCAGAAGGTGTTAAAAGGAATGAGAATGGATCACCTCCTACATTTGCTACAAAATGAATTTGCAGCTGGCAATCAAAGGAAGACAGGCTAGGCTGGGCTGGATCCTAAGCCATGTCTTTTAGTTATGTTGCTATATGGATATTTCCACTGAAGATTTTCAAATTAACAACTTCAAATTTATTTTTTAAGCCACTGCAGTAATCGGGAGCACAATACTGACCCCAAGTGGAAAGAAACTTAAATATGACTACACAATCCCAAACAGAGCTGAGAACCACAGGCTCTGATTAAATGGAAATATCACAAATACAACAAAGCTGCATAGCTTTGAAGATGCTTAGGTATTATGGGTTTTGATGTAGAAGATGATGGGGGATCATTAGAATCCTTTCTTTCAGGTGAATCTCCTAAGATATCTTTGGGCACATTAAACAGAGTTTTTTGAGTAATTATATTGTCTTTAAGTTGTTGAACAAAGAAGTTGGCATTCACCGAAGCAATTTATAAATGCAGGGCATCTTGATCAACATTCAACATTCTCATTCATACCTCCCAACCCATACATTCCCTTACTTACCTTCATTCTAGGTTACATACTGAATGTTTTACAATTTAATAAAGCAGTTTAATTGTACACTGCATCTGGATCTGTGTCATCCCCTGCAACCCAATTCTACCCTTACGTTCTCAGTTCTGTGGTATGTACCATGAATTCTTGTCTGCATTGTCCCTCCTTCCTTCTTCCTTCTTCTATCCTTCTCCCCTCCACCCGCCCCTTCTTAATCACCAGGTCATTCATCATCAAGACAGTTTTACTGAAATATTTAAAAAGAGGATTTTATAGCTTGAATTCTCACAATTTTGAAGCTCATTTCTGGATTCTGTGCTCATGATTAGATGCTGAAGAGCAGAGAAAGGGAATGCTCTTACCTGAGACTAGGTACATCTAAAACAAATATTGATGACTCCATCTCCATCTCCTGTCAGTCAAAGGTATTCACTTAGCTATTATGGACTAAGAGAACGATAATAATGAGAAAACACCTGGAAAGTTAGTGAATAAGTTAGTGAAATCACTCAGAAAAGCACTCTTTGCATCAGATTTTGCGTAGCCCATTGCTTTACACCTTTCTCTTAGGAAACATTCAATAATAAATGGGCTCCAAAGATTCCTTTGACCAGGGCTGTGCCTTCTTTGTCAGCCTGAGATTCCCTGAATCACAATATGGACAGGCCTGGGGGGTCGGGGTGGTATGGGGGAAGATGGAGGAGAGGAGGCTTAATGGGTATATGAAGCTGAGGCCAATCATTAGGAAGGGAGTATTTTAGAACAGGTGTAATTAAGGTCCTCACTGAGAAAAAGGTGTTTCTATAAGCTTCCTTCTTACCCAAGGTTAGATGTTTTCATTGTTCTTGATTGAAAAAGTAACATGTTATGGGAGGCAGGGTTAAGGTTTCCTACAAAATACACCAAACTAAACCAAAAGCTAAACTTGGAAACTATCATTTGGTCTCATATTATCCCAAGGCTCTGCCTCAGATCAACTAAATCTTCATTTCTGGGCAATTAGAACAGCATCCTCTGTTTTTGCTTAATATTAAGATTCAATCTTGATTCTTCTTAGAAACTCTCAGGATGCCCAGGCCCTGTCCCATACCCACCAAACCAGAATCATATGTCATATCGCCCAGCTTGTCTAGAGTGGGAGAGAGACCTTTATCAAATCATGGTAGAAATATGTAATATTAGACAAAAGGAGAACAAATGGCTATATGTATACATGATTAAGTTTTAAAGACCCAGTAAGATAACTTAGAAAATCACCTTTTAAGGTTGAGTGAGTTTAATTAGATATGGTGAAGACGAGTAGGAAGATAGACATAGGTTTCAATATACAAAGAAACCTAATGTGAGACTCTGGGTAGCTTGTAATCTATTGCAAAAGGAGAGTGTACTAAGCCTTGAACACAAAAGATCAAATGCAATACCCAGGCCCTGAGTTCAAGCCATGGGACAAACATATTTTAAAAAATTTAAGTACAGCATATATTATCCCAGAATATTAGAAAACAAGGTAATGGGTTTTAAGTGCAATAAGGCAAGAAGCCCTATAAAATGCAATGGAAATTCAGTCACAACAGTGATTGAAAAGGAAGGGGAAAGGAGCCTTCGAGGTTTCATTGTATTTCCATCTTCAGATGTTGAGCGTTCTAAGTAGAAAGGAAGGGAAGCAGAAAGCAGACCTGGGAAGAGCAAGGACCTATTAGGATTGCTCCTGAGCTGGCAGCATGGGGCATGGGCAGAAAGGAGGGCAGTGAGAGTGGCACAGATTCAAGGTAGATCCTAGAGGGCTTTGAATTGAAATACTGACTTGGGGAATTTTTAATTCCATAAATTTTTTGTGGAGGTAAGAGTGGTTGTTATAGTTTCTGTTGAATTTTTTTCTTCCCTAAGCTTTTTTGTTAAGCTTTTTTGTAATTGTTGTTTATGTTTACTTTTTGGCTTGAGATGCCATTTCTAGTATAACCTAATTTTGCTTACTTCCAATATTTCTACTTAAAATATTCTCCTATCTTTAATTGGGTATATTTTATAGTATTTGAAGATATGATTTGGTTGCAACAGATTCCTCACCATCCTCAGTTTCCCATGAAAAAATTATAATTAGGCTATGTAGGTTCATGGGCACCTTTAGAAAAGCAGTGAAAATAACTTCTGCTGGTTATTTCCCATTGTTCTTTGTATTTGACTCAAATTAACTATGACTTCATTTTCAAATCAGTGTGCTCAAAGGAAAATGTATTACAGGAAGGCTTTTCATTTGGAAAATCATAATATTCTCATTACCATCTCAATGTCTACTTGGTTATTAAATGTGATAATTCATGTTCATGGGCAGTAGCCATGAATTGAGGCCAATAATGAATGAGGAGAGCTTTCATCAGCCTCCTTGGCCTCAGCTGCCAGGCTCATCTAACCTTGCAGCAGCCAAGAACTATCTTCTCAGAGGGCTACCATAGCCATGCAATCATATCCTTTGATAGCTAGCCTGTCAAAAATAAATGAATCTATGCTTGTGACAGATTCTAGAATTCAAATATGTCCTTATTATAGTTTAGATAATGAAGGGATGACTCTTGCCCAAAACCTTTTTGATTTGTCTAGCTCTCTAGTTTCAAGGAACAGATTCACTTAGGAAAGTTAGATCCATATAGATATCCATAATGGGGCTGCTATACTCTGAATGCATCTCCTCCCCCAAAGCATAGATCAGGAAGTTAATCCTCAATCTAATGGTGTCAGAAGGTAATATCTTTGGGAAGATATTTAGGTCATAAGGACTCTGTGCTCCTAAATGGATCTGTGCCATTTTCAAAGGTCTCAGTGATGGAGGTTAACCTGAATTCTTGGGACGGGGGGGAGGGGGAATCAGAGGAACAGTGACACGATTAGCACAAGATGACCACCTTCCTCTGAAGATGGTCCAAGGTATTACAAGTCTAACCTGTCCAATACCTATAGATGTCTTTGAAGAGCCTTTGGGGTAATGTGTTTAGGTCATATTCAGTTCCCTGCAGAACAATTCATGTGTGTGAAACTAGTCAATCAGTAATACCTGACTTGTAAGAGCTCTCCTGAGTTACTACTGTCCATTATTCATGTATCTGATTACAGGGCTTTGACACAGAGCTTTGGCCTAAAGGGGTGAGTTTATATTGGGTAGACTGCAGTGTTTCCCATCAGATTCCTCTTGTGTTCAGTGTTTATGATTTGTGAGCAGAGAGAGACAGGCAGTATAGCTTTGGGAGAGGGTAGGATAGATTAGAAGATAAGGAATATTTAGAGAAATTCAACACAGCATAGCAATAAAGAACATAGGTTTTAGAATCAATCATGACATAGCCAATTTTGATCTATAACTGAAGACAAATTACCATCTCTCTGCCTCTGGTTTTCATCTATAAAATTAGAGAATATTATGACAGTGTTGTTATAAAGAATAAATAAAGTCCATGTAAAGTATTCAAATCAGCACAAAGCAAGTATGCAATAAACATGATCAGCATTGTCATTAGAAGACATAGGATGATTTGCATTCATTTTTTTTTTGCCAGTCCTGGGCTTAAGCTCAGGGCCTGAGCACTGTCCTTGGACTTTCTCAAGGCTAGAGCTCTACCACTTGAGCCTCAGCACCACTTCCGGCTTTTTTTTCTATATATGTGGTATCAAGGAATCGAACCCGGGTCTTCATGCATGCTAGGCAAGCACTTTAACCACTAGGCCAAACTCCTGGCCTCTTGCATTCATTTTTATCATTGAAATATTTTTCCAATCAGACAGGATAGGTGTTATCAATTCCATATTATCCATGTGAAAAGCCGAGGCTGAGAGAGATAATTTGACTAACCTAATGTGAAAGGTTTTCAGTTTTCTCATAAAGGACCAGATGGTAAACATTTTAGACTTGGCAGGGCTCCATTATGAATATTTAATTCTGTCATTATAACAGAAAATAGCCATAGACATTAGTAATGGAATGAGTGGAGGTTGTGTTTCAATAAAACTTTACTTACAAAATAGACTACTACCTCTTGTTAGTTAGCCATCATTTGCCAATCTCTAACAAAGATCACACAGTAAAGAACTAGAGGCCAGAATTTAAATTCAGGAGAATCAGTCTCTATCGAGTACACTACAAAATTTTCTAATGTTCCTTTTAGCTACAAAAACATTTTTAGCAACTGAAATTCTATACCCCAGAATACAGAGTCGAAGCTCATTTCCGATAGGCTCTACTTAATCATACCAACTATTGCCCGTATTCAAGTCAATAGTTCTCAAACTGTGCATTTATTAAAATGTAGATCTAGAGATCCCAACTGCCTTAGACTCTGCTTCAGATAGCCTGGATATGTATTGTTTATTCCATATAATTCCAACTCAAAGGGTTCTAGACCATGAGAAACTGAGGAAACAGATACAGGATATTCCAAGAAATGTAAAAGAACTTAACTCTTTAGGATGATTTGCTGAAAATAGAAGCACAAAACAGACATGGAGACACAACCCAACCCCGGTCTTATTGAGCTCGTTTTCTTCTTCCCTTGGATTTGGAACAAATATTAGTCTATTTTCATATTGTCAATACCAATTATTTGAACAGCAATGAACCTCTTCTACTCCTATATTCTTCAGCATCTGAGCTTATGAATAAAAAGTACATGTAGAATCTTCTCAACTCCTACTGTGAATCTATAATCACAGAGTAAGAGTTTCATAAGACTTCAGGATGACAGGAAATGACTCTTATCCTGACCTTTGAAAAAAACTTCCAAGGGCTATGACACACCTCGGGAAAGCAAAGGCAGATATGAGTCATATGACAAGGAGACATCAAATGAACATCTACGACAGCAGCCAGAGACAGCTCAGGTCAGAATGTTTACTTAAACCAGGCTCCAGACAAGCAGATGCCTGAGCTGTGTGAACTAGAGTCTAATTCTATTTCTAAAAGAATACTATTAACTGAACAAGACACAGACATTAAAATTTTACTATCATTGTAAGTGTCAGAATGTCCTCATAAAATTTGAAGTAGTGTGCCTTCTGGGCTCACAAAGAACAGGATGTCCATTTCTGGTCTATCAGTTGCCTCTAGAGAGCACTGGTAAGAAAGGCTATCTTTCTCTTGGCTCATGTCTCTCTTTATCCTATTTGAGGCCACCTTCAGGGGTTGTTTTTCAAGTATTCTGAATGCTTCATCCTTTGCTTCTGCCTCTGGCAGCTGGAACTGCTACAGATCCACTCAATAAATAATCATATACCAGATAAGCAAAAGCTAGAAAAAGGCCTTGGCCCCAGTCAGTGAGGACATCTACAGATTTCCTTCCATTTCAGCACATCCGCTTCTCTGTCTTGCACAGATTTGTAGAGCACAGCTCTACAAGCATATTGTTAAAAGACTCGTGCCTTCCCAAAAGGCTGTGAAATCTGACCCTTTCAAGGGTTGCTCAGGAGACAGAACAGAGACAGCAGTGGCCTGGAGGTGGGAAGATTACAATGCCTATAGCTAAAACGTATTAGAAGCTTGCTATAGATTAGAATTTTGCTAAGTACTCCTATACTAGTTCATTTAATCCCACCTAATCTAGTAGGTTGTATTGTGTAGGTTCTTGCTAGTCCCAGAATAGCACCAATGGCTCCACCAGAAACTTGTCAGAGCTGCAGAGGCTTGGGCCCCACTGAAACATATATAAATAGGATTCCGACCACTTAACAGGCCTCCCAGCCTGGGGATTTTTGTACATTACAATTGGGGGAAAAAATGTAGTTCCCAAACAAAATAACAGCTGAATCTTCTCACTGTCTTAGCATTGCTTTCTTACCTGAAAAAAGAAAAATAAGAGTAAAGAAGTTACTAATAATAGTCGCCACTTGAACACATTGCCTTACCAGCATTGTCATGAATTCTCAAAACTTCGAGAGGCTGGTATGGGGATTTACATTTCACAAATAGAGAAACAAAAGCCTCAAGCCATAATACAGCTGGAGAACCAGGATGCACAGCTGCCCTGCAGAACTGAAAGATAAGGCACTTAACTGTCTACCCCACCACATCTTAACAAATAGTCTCTGAATTCATTCACCTCTTGACCATCATCTGGATTTCTGGCTTGACTTAGTTGCTTCCTCTCTGAACAGATCAACCAGCCACATTTCCTGACCTCCTAGTCGGACCTAAACAATCTCTTTTTCTTAATCTCTGTTTCTTCCCTATCTCAACACATCCATTTATCTACCTCCTGAAAAGCAGGCCCTTCACATCTCAGACTAACCACTCACTTATTAACTGATTTGCTTATCAAGTTACTTTTTTTCCAGTCATGGAGCTTGAACTCATGGCCTGGGCACTGTCCCTGAGCTTTTTTGCTCTACCATTTTGCTTCCAGTTTTCTAGTGGTTAATTGGAGATAAGGGTCTCAGCGACCTTTATTACCCCAGCTGGCTTTGAACCATGATCCTCAGCTCTTAGCTTCCTGAGTAGCTAGGATGGCAGACATGTACCATCAACACCCAGCTTAGCTTATCAATTTTCTGAGTGTTTGTCACACAGGTCTGGTTATAACTGACTTCTAGTTACAGAGGTATGCACAATGTCTTACTACATCAGATCCATTCCTAGTGAGGGGGAGATCCTAACACTTGCAAAACCTTGTCACAAGTTCCCTATCTCGGTCTTTCATTGTGCAGGGGAGCAAGAGTAAAACAAAATTATTCCACAGCAATAGTTAAAGTAGCTGCCCCTCTTCGTTCGGAATACAGTACATCAGGCATAGTCAAGTACCATCCATGAACAAATGTCACTAAGCCTTGCTATTCTGTGGACCTGCTAAAGTGGCATGTGATGCCTAACAGTTGAACAACTAACAAAAGGATAAGATTGATATTTAAGCCTCAGAGAAAACCACTTAAGCTTTGAAGTTGCAGAAACAATGAGCTTTTTCTCTCTTTACTACAGATCTCCATAAATGTTAAAAAAAAAATACCATCTTTAACATGAGCATGCTAGCTCCCAAATCCTTCAAAACTGCAATGGGGTTGTAACAAAAAGACCTTTTACTGGGGGAAATTTAGGAAGACCATCCTTCCTCTTTTCCTGGACTTCTTTGCTACCATGGTTGCTGTGGAAGCTAGCACTGAACATTGTTTAATTGCTGCCCTTCCCCTTGAGAGAAATTCAAGGTTCTCTAGTTGCACATTAGTTAGCTTCTCATCATGTAGACAGTCTGAGCCATCTTCAATTTATTGCTACATTAGTCCCAAACTTGGTGAGGGAAACACATTAACTTTTAATAACACGCCTTTGGTGACTTGTAGAAAGCAAGCCCTGGCAGAATTTTTCTTCTCGCTATCCTTGAAAAATCAGGGAACAGTGGGGCAAAGTGACAAATTAAACCTAGTGTCCTTCCATAACTAGGGCAAAGGAAGGAATTTGAATTCACGGGAGAACTTTAAAAAGTACATCTGGTTTTTAATCATCTACCATCTAGTAGGAAGCAGTAACTTGCTAGCAAGCTCCTGGTACTGCAGAATACATCTACTCAAAATCCTGATGATGACACTACCTGGGAACAGGGAAATGTGGGATCCCTCTGGGAATTTCTCTTTCCTCTTATAACCCCACTTATGAAGTTGGGGTGCAATTTTGGCTTTATGCATTCTATAAAAGACCTGAAATTAATTCAGGATCTAATCATGACAAGGGCTTTGAGAATTGACTCCCTTTTTAGTCAACATCATTATCATCCCTGTCAACAAATGTTTACTGAGCATCTAGGATGCAAGATGTCTGGAATACAGAAAATCCTGAGTCTATCTTCCTGCACTGAAGAGGATTCAACAGAGAGAAATTATAATACTTGTTTTGGAATTGTTCAAGATGAAAGATGTTCTAGAAATAGGCTGAGCAAGGAAAGAAAGCCAGGACAAACTGATTGGCATGGTCAGAATTGAGACAGCACATTGTTAAAGTAAAAATGATTTGTGTAGAACATAAAGTTCATGCCAGGGTTGGTAAAAAGAAAATCTGGAAGATGGACAGATCAGAAGGAGGGCATGTTGGAGAGGCTATTACCGTCATCTCTTGGGCACTGGAGAATCGTCAAAGGTTCTATGGAGTGACTTCCATAGAGTGCACTTAGGAAAATCTCCAAGCAGCTTGTATAGTATGAGACAGAAGAGGGCCTGAGAAAAGAAGAGCCTCATTTAAAAGTCACCCCCATTGCTATGGACACCAATGAAATGAAATCAGATACCTGTAACTCTTCTTCATGGACCTCCAAATAATATGCCATTCCCTACTTCTTTTTACCTGTGACAAGAACATAACAGAGTGATTGGCTTGGGACATGTCACTTTTCTCTTACCAAATCTATACTTGGAAACAAATTTCTTTTGTTTTTCCCTTTCTTTCCCTGGAGTATTTTACTTTTCTGTGACTTTCCATATTTGCAAAAAGGTCTTGTTTTATGAGATTCTACTTCCAATGAGGTGTCTTCCTCAAGAGGCTTTGTGAAAGTAGCCCATCAAGATGATAACATCAATCAAGTGTTCAATGCTCTTCTGGAGAAAGTTGCTGGCTAATGGAGAATCAACCACAGGCAACCAAGCTTCATTCTTTTAATAATCCTTGGACTAGCCGTGGCCTCCCAGGGCTGATTACTTCTTCTAAACAATTGCAAAGGCATCAAGCATCATGTAGGTTGACATCCTATGTTGTAAGTGGGTTGTTTTGGAAGTGTCTCAATTTGTCATTTGAAGGCAAAGCTTTCTCACAGAAGGGGGAAAATGTTCCCTAGAAAAAATAGCACGAAAAAATAAAATGGTGTGAAAGTTACCAGTGATTATTCTGGCCCTACTCTGTGACAAGCCCAGTGCTCAGCCATTCCCTTGGATGATTCCATGTATTCCTCACAGACAGTCCACTGTTGATATAATAATCATTTATGTTTTCCTGAGAGGAAATTTAGACTAAAAGTAAAAGTGTAACTGGGTACCAGTGGCTCTCAGTAACCCAGCCCCAAGTAGTCTTATCTGATTGGTTCTAGAGCTAGCCCCACCCATCCACACATCATACCACAGGGATTGGCCAACCTGGCTAGCAATCATTCTCATCTTCAAAACCCATCAAATATGAGTTTCAGAGTCACCTTAGGTACGTGTTAAAATTCAAACTCCTGATACCTATTCCAATAAATTAAGATTCAGTAGCACTACAGTAGAAGTCCTGGGCATTGTATTCACAAATTGCTTTGTTAAATAGCTCCTCCTTTTCAGTAGGCTGAGATCTGAGGATCAAGGTTCAAAGCCAGCCCAGACACAAAAGGACCTGAGAATCTTATCTCCCATTGACCTTTAGAAAACGAGAAGTGGGGCTTGGCTCAAGGGTAGGGCGGTAGCCTTGAGATGAAGAGCTCAGGGACAATACCCAGTCCTAGGGGTAGGGTGGTAACCTTGAGCTGGAGAACTCAGGGACAGTGCCCAGGCTGAATTCAAGCCCAGTTGTTGGGGCCTAGCCTCCATCCCTGAAGCCTGATTCTGGCTCAGCTGCAATTAAAGGGCTTTGTCTAGGCATTTGGTCCTTTGCATACCTCTCTTAAGGCATCTCTGTGTACGTGACTCGATTGAACCCCCCGCAGTTTCGCGGGTCTCGCAGCAGCTCAAGTCTCGGGCGCTTTCCTGCACCTGTCCTGCCCACTACCTGAAAGCCCACCCAGACCCTTAGTGGTAGCACAGGGGCCCTCTTCCTATTGGCTAGCTTCCCAGTGCCCACCTTCTCCTACCCTAACAGTATATAACTAATTGTCTGACGCAATAAAGGAGGAGAGCATCAGAGAGAAGGAGAGATCAGCAGAGATCAGCAGAGAGATCTGATGCGCTTTCATGGTTAACACTGCTTCTGACTCAGCGTGGTTTTTTCTTCCCCGGTGATTGGGGGAGGGCTGGGTCTTCGACACTTACCATCTCGCTCGGCTCCCGGGGGACTACAGGCTGGCCCTGTGTGTCCCTCCCCATTCCCGTGTTGCTGCCCCGGAGAGGAGGGGAGCAACACCCAGTTACCCACCAAAAAAAAATATGGGAATTAATGCACCATCTATCTGGCAAATATCATGTAACCCTTCTATTAATTACAATAAAAATATATGAAAAATAGAACATTATTTGTACAACTATTTAAAGAGAATAAAAGATTAAAAACAAATAAATAAAAGAAATATTACATTATCCATAGGTATCCTTCCGAAGCTAAGCAGTATCCAGTGAGTGAAAGACATATTTAGATTATCTGTTAGGAAGAATGTTGTAACTGTTTGAACTCCCTAAGTTGCAAGGGGTTGTCTGAGCACATTTAGCTGACACTTTCTGTGTTACCTTGTTTAATCTTGGATTCCTGTGAGAAAGCACTTCCTATTGCCCTTGTTTAGATGAGAAAAAAAATGGGGCTTATTAGCTGATAGAGCTAGTGAGTATTGATGCTGGGATTTGAAATTAGTCCTTTAAGCCTATCTTCTTTCCATCCACAGAAAGCTGAGCTAAGCACTATAAGTGAAGGGTCTAAAATCCTAAAATAAGGAAGAAAATATGGCTTTCTTCTGGAAGGACTGCTGTGCTCAACAATTTAGACCCAATCTTTCATTTCTGAGTAGATAAAGCACTTGAGAAAGCAGCTTTTACTGGACATATATTCCCTTCTGCTGTATGAGTGTGTGGGCATGTGTGCATGTGTGTGTGTGTGTGTGTGTGCAGAAAGCTTTTGCCCAAACTACTCTATCTAGTACACAATTCTGTGTTTTATTTACATGGGAATGTAACTGAATGCATTTAACAAGACCATTTGATGTAAAAGTATTCCTGAAAGGGGAAAAAAATCAATAAAGAACAAATTCACAAGGTACACAATTAATAAGAAAGCATTTCTATTGGGCTGCAGGCTTTCCAATCCAGTCTTCCAACAAAAAGCTTCAGGAGCCACTTATGGCAGTGGATGAGGGACATTTATCATCTAATTGTGTTTCTGTGTAACTCTGGGGAAGTGTCACTGTCATTTCCAGAGAACATCCGCACAGGGAGACAGACTTGTGCTGAGAGAGTTGAAAATTATCTCCTTTCCCAAGCATGTTAGTCTTCATCTCCCAATTTATTTGGCACCTTTTAGATGTGCAGCCGTATTTTTTACAGCAGACCTATATTACCATAGTTACAGAAAAGTCACATTTCATTCCAGAGCAGAGACAGATGATAGGTGGCCTGTCTTTTGTTTCAGGTATTGTTAGGAACACAAATCTCAAAAATTTGTATTGTTATTATTACATATTTATTATTATATATCATGTATAAAGCTGATGCAGGTGGTGTACAGAGAAGTTACATTTACATTAATCACGTCGAGTACATTGCTTTTTGGACAATATCACCCCTTTCCTGACTCACTCCAGTTTTTCTCTCCCATCCATATCCACAAGATGTAAAGTACATTTTCAATGTCTGTCCAGTGGATATCACTGCTGCATTTCCAACCACTAATTTTAAACAAAGAAACAAAGGACCAATATTTTAAAGTCCTTGCCCTAAGTATAAAACTCTTCATCTTTCTGACCACTTTGCTCCACTCTCCCAGCTGGCAACTTATCTTTCACACCAGAGGCTAAAAGTTTCACAAGAGCACTGACCCATTCAGAACAATGCAGACAAGAAAAATATCCCTCACAGAATGGAATGTCTCAGAAAAAAATCATCCCTTACATTCATTCTTTCTCTTCCCTTTTCTTCCCTTCTTGTCTTCTCTTTTCTGTACCTCCCCATACACCTTCTCTTTCTCTTCCAAGAAGGCACACGATTTTGCAATGCCATACCTGATTCAAGAGCCTTGATGGCATTCTGAAGCCATAACTTCTCACAGGAGGAACAACTAGCTTTTCCCCCCTAAAATATATTCCAGTTCATTTATTCTGCCTCCCTGATTTGATTTAGAATTTAGAATTGTCGGTGCTTTGTGTCTGGGTTGGGGACTTGCTGCAGGGATGTATTTGTCTGGCTGTATTACAATCATTACAATCATCATTCTTTGTCTTTTGATGAAACTTAGTTATATTCTTGCTGACACATGTTCATTTCTTGACATCTGGAACTTTCAACTCACTTGTGAAACAAGGGAAGGTCAATAGCAAGTCAACCTTCCTAGGTCTTTATTGCCATCATTATCATCATCATCATCATCATCATCATCATCATCATCATCATCATCATCACCCAGCCACCTGACGTAATGACCAGGAGTTAATTCCTTCCTTGGAGCAACTGATAACATTTTACAGCACCAACAGACAGAGATGCCAAGATCTCTGCCTCAGCCAAGTCATCTGTGAAATGTGAACACAATGCAATTTAAATAATAGAACCGTGGCAGCCTGGATTTATGTTTCTGTATGATCTCAATTTAGTTCAGATTGGAGCCCCTACGCTGCCTGATTTCTCAGCAGGCAGTTTAGCCTGTAGGAGAAATTCTATATTTAGTAACAATGCTCATTTTTCTCAGACTCAGGGAGACAACAAAAGCCAGCTGGCCCTTCAAGGCTGGTCATTATGCTCAATCACATCAAGATGGATGTGGCCCATTTCTGGAGTTTTTACCTGAACCACAAGATGGCGATAAAGTACAGGAAATGTGTCTTAAGAGACCCCCCCCCCTGTGGTACCTGGAGGGACAGATCTTTTACCACAAAGGGCTGAGTATAAATAAGACAGTAACAACAAAAGCGGGTCTAGCAAGCACCTTATAGGGTGTCAGCACAATCAGAGTCTCACTTCTCTTGGTGAACTCACTAGAGCCTGAATTTCAGGAGCTTGAGACTGCAGGTGAATTCAAAGGAACTTGAAGGGGCAATTAAAATGTTGGTTCTGTAATGAGAGCAGCTGTAAGCAATAGGACAAATAATTAATACAATGGGCAGAGAGTTGTATGAGCCATGGTGTGTGCATCTTTGGACACACCATCAAGGTTGGTATAAATTCCTCTGTGTGTGTGTGTGTGTGTATGTGTGTGTGTGTGTGTGTGTGTGTTGTGTATGCTTGAATTTAGGGCCTGGGTAGTCTCTCTTAGCTTTATCACTGAAGGCCGCTTCTCTATTTGAATCATGCCTCTATTTTTGGCTTTTGGTGGTTCGTTAGAAATAAAAGTCCCATACACCTTTCCTACCCAATCTGACTTAGAACCATGAGCTTTTGATCTCAGCATCCTGAGTAGCTAGGATTCCAGGTATGAACCACTGGCATTAAGCAAAGTTGGTATCCATTCTTAATAGTGAGATGATATGAACATGTGAATTCTGATAAATCGTGCAGAATTCCCTATCACAATTGTCTCCGCTATTGTCTGTCGCCATAGTACGGGAGTGACTGTATTTCCACACAGCAGTCACCAAATGTGTCTTGCTCAAACAGCATCCTTTTGGGATTGAGGGCTGTTAGGAGGGTGTTTTCATCCAAGCCACCTGCACCACTTTTTCTCTTCTGTGACTTCCACATACAGAGCTCTTGGCTGCACTGGAGGAAGACCACCTGGCGTTCCCAGAGCCTGAGTGTGGTCTTCATGCCTTTATCCTACCATCTTCCTACTACCCTGATAATGAAGAGGCCTACAGATCTATAACTTCAGGTGTGTCTGATGCTAGACCTTCCACCAGCCTTCTCCCCCCTCACTTCAAAGGGGCATTTCATTGTTAATTTCATTACATGTTGATAGTTAGAAACTGGAAGTTATAGCCTGAACCCCTGAAACCTGCCATACCAGCATGAGCCTTGCTTTGTCAGGAATCGAATGAGAAACCTCATTCTGCAGACTTCGAGGCATTCTGTGTTTCTGGTTTCAGAGGCCTCACAGCCTGACCCTGATGCCTTTGTCAAACCATAACTTCTCAAAGGAGCAACCATCTGCTTTTCCTCCTTAACATATATTCAGGTCTATTCATTCTGCCTCCCCCGTTTCAAATTATTGCCCGTAATGTCTTCCCATCTACATATAACATAGAGACACATTAAATTTATTTTGACTAGGCATACTAATGTGTGAATAACATCCTCCAAAATTAGTTCTGGAGCATTCTTGAAAATAGAAAAGTAATTACGTAATTCCAGGAACACAAGATGCGATGCTACCTCTTGGGCTAATATGTCACTTCATCTAATGCTCGCATCCCTCGATTATTTTTAAAGGAGCTGCATTTGATTTTCATAGATGTCAGTGGGACCTGGTATAATCTGATAGACTGGGCACCTCTTATTCAAATTTGACATAAAGACTGAAAAAATAATCTAAAGGGATGAGAGAGAGAGAGAGAGAGAGAGAGCGAGAGAGAGAGAGAGAGAGAGAGCAAGAGAGAGAGAGAGAGAGAGAGAGAGAGAGAGAGAGAGAGAGAGAGAGAGAGAGAGAGAGAGAGAGAGAGAGAGAGAGAGAGAGAGCATCCAAACTCTGAGGCCGAGTGAGGCTGCCCCAGGCTGTTAATGTACTACAGTGAGGGCCAAATGCTATCTTTTCCTGTGACAGGAAGATAGCTCACAGAACAGCGAATCCAGGCTGCTGTTCACTGTTCATTGCTAAATGCAATGGGGCTGAACCAACCAAGAGACTCCAACCTAATAGGATCTACCGAAAACAAGTATGCAGACGTCCTGGGAAGTCTTCCAAGCTCTAGGCCCCAAGGCAATTCCTAAGGCACTGGAATCCTGTTTCCTTCAATGCTTCCTCCTTACCCTCATCTGCCTGACCTACATCATGTGGTCAGCATGAGGCTTGGATAAGAATCTGGATAAAGAAAGCACTTCATATACCAAGGAGTCCTGCAGAATCAGAGGGACTATTGTTGGTCACCCTCATCTACGCAACTGCAACCCAACAGGTACAACTGGAATGCCTCACCCCAGCTTCCTCTGCACAATGGAAGCACTTTCATCGGAAACAAGGCCAAGGATCACCCATTCTTTAGACAGATATTTCAAGTCATTTTGCTAGAACTGGCAATATATTTGTAATCATTGATCCAATCACTCCCCAGGCAATTCCATTGGTTGATGAAGATCAAAAGATGGATCAAAGCAAAAACAAGTTGAACCTGTATTTAAGTTTCACACAATACTTGGTGCCAGTGACTCACCACTATCAATTTAGCTATTCAGGAGGCCGAGACTTAGAGCATCAAGTTTTGGTGCCAGTTTGGGGTAGAAAAGTCCATGAGATTCTGTTTCAACAAAACCCATGGCTCAAGTGGTAGAGCCACAGCTGAGCAAACAAGTTGAATAAGCTCAAGGGCCTGAGTTCAAACCACAGTACCAAAAGGGTTAAAAAAAAATCTCCTATCTGGACAGAAACAGAAATTTCAGGGTAAATTTGTTCAGAAGTCAACAGTTTTCAATGTTTTCATCATACATAAGAATAAAATTCCTTAACAATTGCTAATTTTGATGGTTTCCAACCACTTTTCCCAGTCTCCCTTGAACCTATTTTCACAAGGTCCTTCTGTTTACTTGCCTAAGTTAATCTTTACATCACACATGATAGCCACACTACTGAAGCCAATGTTGTAATAAAGTCCTTACCTTGTCTGATCCATCCCTGCGTCATCATCATTTACAGAGTGGGTCATTCTCTCCTTCAGTCACTTTTTTTCCACTTTGGATTCTATTCTCTCTTTTTCCTCCCATCTTACTGACTCTTTTTCAGTCTACTTGGTGAAATCAGTTTTGTGAAATAAACTGAAAGCCCTAGGCCTTCCCTTTTCTATATCCATACTCCCTTCCTGGCGGCCTCATTCAGATTCTTGCCTTTCTATGTTTTCTATAGAGCATATCACCCCCAAATATGCCCAGGCAGGAAAGTCAGTGAGACTTTTATCTTCATTAACTACCAAAAGGCCAGAAATGGAGCTGTGACCCAAAATGATCAAGTGTTAGCCTTGAGTACCAAGGCTCAAAGTTAGCACACCACTCTCTGAGTTCAAGACCCAGTACTGGCACAAAAAGAAAGGCAGGCAGGCAGGCAGGCAGGCAGGCAGGCAGGCAGACAGGAAGGAAGGAAGGAAGGAAGGAAGGAAGGAAGGAAGGAAGGAAGGAAGGAAGGAAGGAAGGAAGGAAGGAAGGAAGGAAGGAAGGAAAGAAGGAAGGAAGGAAGGAAGGAAGGAAGGAAGGAAGGAAGGAAAAGAGAGACAACAGACATTGAAGTCAACACAGAGATTGTTTGACCTCAAAGATTGATTGTCTTCATTTCCTCATTGATCTCATGATAATAGTGGCTCCTTCAGCAAAAGTTAAATAAACTGCCAAGTATACTGCCTGGTGATGAACCATAAAAATGTAATGTGTACCTCTGAGCAGATTATCTGCACCAAGGCTCTTGACCACTAAAGCTGGCTGTAACCTGACTACCAATCTTAACACACCAGAGAAGAGACTAGGAAATGGTCCTACATTCACAAACGAAAAGCTAGGGAGGCAAAAAGTACACAACCACAAGAGATCATTTTCTAGAACAACAAAAATTGAACCAGCCTGTCTTCTCACAGAATTTAAAGAGTCACTGTGACCCCCATCCCAGGAACCTCAAATTCCCTCTGATTGTTTAACTTCTGGTTGAATCTACTACACCACCACCACCAACAACAACAACAATAAAAGTGGTTACCAAGAGAACTGGAAAGGTCAGTCTTCTTGACTATTACGCTTTTCATACGAATAAATGCCATGACATGCATTCTGAGGCAATCTTAATATGAATGACTTACCACCATCGGATAATGCTAAAAGTCCATCCCACATCCAGAACTTCTGGTAGGAACTGGGGTTTGGGTTGCAACTACACATATTCTTGATTTTCCTGATCAGCTTTGGGGCTCTGACATACTCACAGAGGACAGAGACGTTGCCTTGCTCCTGGTGTTATCCACATTTTAGCAGCTCAGTTAAGGTTTGGTAGATGAATGAGGAATGAACTATCCAGACCTGCAAGAAGAGAACCAGACTTCAAACATCTCAGCATTAAAAAGACATCTTTGTGTTTTCTTGATTGTCAGCCCCCAGCCTTTCCAAAGCACTTATTCAGGACACAATGTGATCTGTGAAGTATTTGGAAATAACATCATACACACACACACACACACACACACACACACACACACACACCATTCAAGGCAAACAGTTCCCTTCCCCTGGGCACTGATGCCTTTTTGCCTTTATGCCATTATTACACTGAATTGCAGGTGTCTTCAGGGGAGTTTCCGGATGAGAAACAGAAGTTTCGTGCAGGAAGTTATCTAAGGCACGTTTTTCAAGAAATATCTTTCTCCTTATTTGTTCTGGGGGGTCCTGGAGTTTCTTGGTTTGGACCACTGTTGCAAATGCCCTATCAAAGCTGCAAATAGTTCAGAATTTTCACACCTGACCTGGAAAAAAATAATCATTTACCTTATTGTTTCAAACACATTTAAAGGGATTAAAAAATGAGCACATCCTTGTGTCTGTGTAGTTTTGAGGTGAGTCACAGCAAGACATTGGCCATAGTTGATTACCCTTAGGAAGCACATTGCTTTATCAAAGTTTTCCAAATAACACTTAGAAAATTAACCTATTTTCCTGTCTTGTGTAAGAAAACATATAGGACAAGGAATGCATGTAGTACCAAGCAACTAATGTGGCTGTGATGTGCTAGGAATTAAATCCCAGAAGACTTGGCAAGAAAGGGCATTCCCTCAAGAGGAAATCTCGAAGGCATCCTGGAAGGCAGCAAAGTCAGGGCCCCACACTGAAGCTAATTAGTGTTCAGTAAACATCTCAGAGCATTTGGCTTTCTGATTACTTCCAAGCCCACCTTCAGAGCAGTTGGCATAATAGCTCTTAGGAAAAATAAAATTTTAAAAAACAAAACAACAACAACAAAAAAAACCACTCAAGCTTCCAACGTAATCTAACAGACAGGGTAGAGTTGATTCGATTTGTGGAGGAAAAGGGTGGGGGGTTGTGTTTTGATCTGAGGCAGAGCTTCGAGGTGGCAAGTCTAGAAAAATGTGCTGATTCATGAATGTCTTAGGATGAAAAAGCTTGACAAGATCACGCTTGGAGGAGGGTGCAAGCTGGCATAGTTTTACAAGTTGGGAACAGAGTGCACATTACTCTTCTAAAAGAAAACCTGCAACACAAACATTTGCCAATGCCTGTGCCCAGGGACTCTGGCTGCTCCCCTCAGGCACTCTCTTGAGAATAATGTCAGAAAAGATAATAATACCTAGTATTTATTGGATATCTATCCCATGCCAGTTTTCTCTATGTGTTATGTAATTCCCACAAGATCCCCATGGTCTGTTTTATTAATGAGGAAACTGAGGCTTTCAAAGACTTTAATAATGTGTCCATAGTCACCCAGCCACAGGGACTGAACAAAGGATCCACACACAGATTCATTAAGGTTTTAGAATCACAATCTTCATGACAATGTCCTATATCTCTGACTAGGATCAATGTGTTCACCAATCTCTGATTATTTTAACTGACTGTGGCTAATTCTTCATTCAGTAATGGATCTTTCTAACTGGCATTCTTCAGAGAACATAATAAAAGGTCATTACATTATAATTCAGATGAAAGACTGGCGCTGCTAGTGTGTAAATTGTGTATTTTATATTCAACACAATACAGAGAGAGAGAGAGAGAGAGAGAGAGAGAGAGAGAGAGAGAGAGAGAGAGAGAGAGAGAGAGAGAGAGAGAGAGGGAGAGGGAGAGGGAGAGAGAAACTCTTTTTCATTATCCTATACAGATTGGTGGCAATGAGGTTATTTGAGATTATGAAACTTCTCCACCAGCACATACTATTCAGTCCTGACCTCACAAAGCGAGGCCTCCCAGTCCTTAGAGATAGTTCCTTACCAGGTGTTTAAAAGTTGAACCTTCTTGCCTGATGACAAGATTCTCTAGAGAGAATTAGATCACCACCTGGCTTTTCAGAGATGCTTGAGGAGAGTGGCGGGACGCAGAGGAAGCCCCAAAACACTGTGGTATAACAACTATCAGAAAAGGGTTCCTAGTAGATGCTCATCCCTTACTTTTCTGAAATTCAACCCATGATATTTCCAACCTCTCCAAGTATCTGTGAGTCGCATGAGAAAGCTTACATTGTAATCAGTATTAAGTTATATTAACTTGTAAGTGTAGTTTCAATTCTTAGAAAATGGGTGAACCCTAAATTACTACTTGCATAATAATTAAATAAGCTAAATTTTCATGGAAAAATTTGAAGCAACCCTCCTAGGCAGGTCCCATTCCTTAGTCACACTGGAAAATCAAGGTGATTTTCTTTCATTTCTACAAAAAGAAACCTTTCTCATTTTGATTTTGGAAATTGCTTGTACTTTCATAATCTTGATGATCATACTATTTTGACAATTATACTTTGTATTATAAAATGAGAGTCATCTCTAACTCACAGGGTTATTATGAGATATAAATAGTAAGTGTAGAACATATTATAAGTTCTTTTTGCTATTGTTGATTGGTGGTTTTTGAACTTAGGACCTCACACTTGCTAGGCAGGCACTCTAGCACTTTGAACCATACTTTCTGTAGTTACTTTTCAGGTGAGGTTTTCTGCTTTTGTCTAGGCCAACCTCAGACCTTCACATTCCAATGTGTTATGGAGTAAGAAGTTCATAACCAGACACTCAGCTAACTTGTTGAGATGAAATCTCAATAACAATTTGCCAAAGCTGGCTTTCAACCTTGATCTTCCTGATCTTCCCCTCCTGAGAAGGAAGATCCTGTCTAAAACAAAAACAACAAAAAGTCATTAAAACCTCAGAGAGGAGAAATCTGTCCCCCTTTCCTCAAGAACAGTCTATAGGTCTGATGTGTTGGTTGGGGGGTGGGGAGGAAGAAATGGTCAAAGTAGCTAAGCAAGTTTACTTTTGAATAGGTCTTATCCAATAATGAAATTATAGAGTCAGATAATTAATGCTTACAATTCAAGTAAGTGTCACTAAAACCAGAAAGAAAACAAAGAGGAGAGCAAACAACCACACTGATGCAAAGCAAAAAAAAAACCAAAAATACTTTATTGTAACTTAAGAGAACAGATAGTGCACAGTGGTATTAGTAGACACTGTAAAAGATACACTTAGACAATTACCACCATGGAAAATTTCCCCCCCCAAAAAGTCTATTTTTTTCAGGTTACTTAATATCTCAACCATAATGGCATAACAAGGACTTTTGAGGAAAAAAATAGACTTTTTCTTTTACATGTCATCTATTTTATTTTCTAACTTTGACAGTAAGTAAAGAATGAGGTACAGAAACCTTTTCCAGAAGTCTGGAGTATGGAGAAGAAATCCAAAGTGCCTAATGCAATCCCATTATTGCATTCATTGAGCAAGATGACTGAGCTTGTGTTCTTTCCCACATGAAAATCCCACTCATTCCCTCACATAGGTGCTGTGAGGTTTCATGCCAAGAAAGTGCTTCCAGAGCCTTCGAAGAAAGGCACAGAGTAGTACAAAACGATTTATTTCAAAAGAAATGAAAAGATAATTTGGGCACAATGGGAAGGATGTTTCTGCCTAAATAGAACTAAGTTGGCTATTTATATAACCCCTAACCCCATGGTTTAAATATTTTTTAAATTTAATAGAATAATTGTTTCTTTATTGCCATTCTCTGTGTGTATGTGTGTGTGCATATGTGTGTACATGCGTGCATAGGCGCACATGTATGGATAGTGAACCCAGGACCTCACTCGTCAAGCAAGTGCTAAGCCACTGGGCTATTCTGAAGTCCCTCTATTACCAAATCTGTAATAGCCATTCTTAACCTTGGCAATATTAACAGTAGCACTTTGAACGTGTTAAAAATACAGATCTGTGGAACTGGAGGTGTGGCTCAAGTAGTAGAACACCAGTCTTGAGTAAAAAATGCTAAGAAGAATATCAGGCCCTGAGTTTAAATCCAATGTTGACGTACACATATATATAAATCCTTGATTACAGCCTATATTTTTAGCTGGAAACTCCTAAATCCAGACATATATATCTGTATGCTAATATATATGTATGTTACACACACATATATATATATATATACATACATATATATATTAAGTCTATAGAGGATTCTGATATATACCAAAGTTTAAAAGCCATTTTTCTAGAAAAAAAAAAGATTAATTGATTAAATATAATTCTCTTCCTAGGTTATGATTCCCCATTTTATCTGAAGTTATATATGGGTACTAACTTTTTATTGTCCTTTTTCCTTTACCCATATATACGTCTGCATGTGTGCACATACACATGTGCACACACACACGCATACACACACACACACAGAGCACTCACTTTTTGATAGTGGTAAAATCTGACAATAGCAAATAAATGCTCCATCAAGAAGAAAGTCAAGGTCTCTTTACTCACCCCCATTGTGCCTGAAGCAAATGGATGTTTGCCATTTGCCGAGTGGAATGATTGAAAAAAAAAAAAAAAGATGCATCTCCAAATTAGTAATCGGTAAAATATCAACACTTCTGGAAGCATCAGCTGAGTAGCGGCTAACAAAAGCACAAGTGAACAAGGGTATAGCGGCACACTGGAAAGAAAGACAGCCTGGCTACTCCTCTGTTTGGAGTTCAGCTGCATCTAGGCCAACGCCTCAGTAATTGAAACAGTTAATGTGCAGTGTGCCCCTTCGAACTACAAAAAGTAGAAAGAAAACTGAGGACGTCCATTTAAACTGTCTTTATAGAAAGTGATCAGTTTGCTCCACTGCCAGTCTTAAGAAGGTTTTCATAACCACTCATTTCTAAAAAATGAAAGGGCTGAAGTTTCCAGCTGACAAACTAGTTTAACACAGTGATTCTCCCTATGGCCTTCTTCCATTTGGCCTCTAGGGAGGCTTGCATCAGTCCTAAAACCAAAGAGACCCTGCAGAGTTTCAACCTTGCAGTGGCACTAACAGAGTCAGCAGCAAATCCATATTTCTGTATACAGAATAAAGTCATCTGAGGATGGTCAAAAGTTTACAATGTTAAGGAGTAATGTAGAACAGTACAAACAGAATCGTCCTGCTTCTTGGAGGAAAAAAATATCCAAGGGATAGAGGCTATACATACAGTACATTAAAGTTAGGATTTCTTTTAAAAATGTCTTTCATTTAGAATCAGCCACAGAGAAATTTTCCTATAAGAAAATAGTCATGACTCTAGAGAATTTGCTGGAGAATGTTTTGCTCTATGGTATGAAACAGTGCCTTCCAATATTCCTCTAGACATTAGAGGCGACTTTGTACAAAAACGTTGCTGGGGTTGGCTTAGGGAGTTGCTTGCTGCATGTGTGCCAACAGGGAAGGGCTGCCAAAAGTAGAATAAAACCACCCAGCAGAACACAGAATCCACTAAAATAAAATGCAATGTCGTAAGTCTGGGTCCAGTCATAAAACCAACCTGAAAAGATATAAGAAAGAAAGTGAGTGTCATAGAAATAATCCATACCCTGACTGCAACTTTTTATGCACTTAGGATTAGGATATGTATATAGTACCCAGTAAACTGGCTCTAAATTAAAATTTATTTCTAGCATTCATATGAAAATTACCTCAGGCATTTTGACTTTCTCCCAAATCAAGAATGAACAACGATATCAAAATCATCTCACATAAATTATTATCATGAATTATGCCACACAGATTTCCTTTATGCCAATCTATGCTCTTATTACCACTTGAACATCTGTAACTGGAGATGTAAATATGTAAGAACAATTTAACTGAGTTGACTGGAAAATAAATAGCTTACCAACGATTGGTGGCCCAAGGCTATTTCCAAGTCCAGCAAAGAACATTAATATCCCATAGGCATGGGCTAATTTCTCAATTCCCACAGTCTTTGTGGTCACATATGGGAAGATGGACCAATTACCAGTGAGAAAACCTATGATTCCAGAAAGCATGGCCAAGGTCACATAACTTTTGGCAAATGGAATTGCACACAAGGCCAGGCCCATCATTAGTAAGGTAGCAACATAAAGATATAAGGTATTTATCCACTTGAAGTCGGCCAGGATTCCTAAGAGGAGTTTACCAACTGCTGTCATAATTCCCAAGACGGAAATAAGAGGCATAACAAATTCCTCTTCTTTCACATTTGAACTTCTTGCTACATCTTCCATGAGTAATGAAGGTGGAAAGCCTCCGACGTCGAAAAGAAAGATGGCTATGAAAAGGGCTGCGAAGACTTTGTTTTTAAAAAGAGATAGTGTTTCTCCACAGTAGACTTTATATAATTGCCACTTCCTCATGGCAAACTGTTTGCAAAAATATGTTTGTTCTTCAACTTTCTTTTTGTATGTTTCTGGCTCTTTTATGTGTACCATGGCTGGAGAGGTTTTAGAATATAGTGCTTCCTGTGTCCAGTCACCAGTGGTCAAAGTGTTCTTGCATTTTTCCTCACTACTGTAGCTCTTGTCAAGAATGTTTATGTTTTCTTCCAAGTTATTTTCTTTTTCACTGAAAATGGAGTATCTATCTGGTATATTTTCTATAGCTGTCTTGGCAGGTAAGGAACAGCTAGAGGTCTGGAGCGGTCTCATCAGACTTCCACATGCTAATATATTTAAAGCTAAAGCACCCACAATCAGGAGACATCCATCCAGTCCATAGAACTCAATCAGCATCCTCTGCAGAGCAGCATAAATAAAAAGGCCAACACTTGAACCTAGAAAGGAAATGGAATCTGTTTAGTTTTAAGCTCTTCCTGGTCTTGTGCGTTCTTAGCACAAGCAATAATTCTATGGCAAGCCAACTGATTACTTATACTTGCATTTGCATATGCCTTTGTATTAAAATCACAAGTATATTAACAACAGTCATCTTAAGATGAATAGCACACTCATTTTAAGAATTAGCACTGCAACATACATTGCATTGCACCGTTTTGTTATTCCTTTAAATGATTCCATTGACTTGTACCCATTATTATACCTAACATACATGAAGTATCAACACCTAGCAAGCTTGAAATTTTTTGCTGTAGATTACAAAGCTAAAAACAACCTAAGCAGAATTCACATTTATATCAACACAGTCTAACTCTAGGAGCTCATATTCTTAGCAAATATCACTGTGCAATTACTACTTTCTTTGCATTTATTCTATGCCAGACTCCATACTATATATATTTATTGCCTTTGGCAAGACAAATTTTCATATTACATCTCAGAGATGGATAACAGAATTTAGTTTTAAATATTTATAATGGTTTGGTAGCTCAAATTCACTGCTGAATCACAAGAATGATATTTTTAATGCATCAATAAAATAGTGAGAAGAACAAAGTAGAATTAGATAGAGTATTTCAGTTACAAGGTATGCTGATCTGTACGTAGGTATCAGGATAACTCTGTCTTTCAACTTTGTCACCTCCACCTCCAAGCACACTGGAATACCAGGTTATGTTGACCCATTTATTTACACAATCTTCAGCTGGCTCTGATAGCATCTTTTAAAATAATTGGTTATTTCAAAATTTAAGTATATTGAGAAATATCATGTGTAAAAACAGAGAAAAAATCTTTTAAAAAAGTCAAAATACTGGGGCTGGGAGTTTGGCCTAGTAGTAGAGTGCTTGCCTAGCATACACGAAGACTGGGTTCAATTCCTCAGTACCACATACATAGAAAAAAACCAGAGGTGGTGCTGTGTCTCTCAGGTGGTAGCGCTCTAGCCTTAAGAAAGCTCAAGGACAGTGTTCAGGCCCTGAATTCAAGCCCCAGGACTGGCAAAAAGAAAAAAAAAAGAAAAAGTCAAAATAAGATGATTATACATTTTACATGCTTGCTATTACAATCTCCTTAAAAATTCTTGCCAATAACCAAATACCCCTGCCTCTTCAAGTTAAAATACCATCTCCTGATGGCTACTCGAGGAGAGTCTCTGCTACCTACTGAGAAGTCATACAGCAAATTTAATCCCCTTCCATCATTGTAAATGTGGCACATTTTTCTATAACCACAAAAACTTTTTTTAAATCAGTGAAACCATTGTTACACATGGAGGTTTCACAGACTTCTGTGTGGCTTTTACTCATGGCTTGTTCATTTGTCCTTGTCTTTTTTGTTTTGTGTCAGTATTGATGGCTTGAACTTAGGGCCTTTTTTTTTTTTTTTTTGCTTAAGACTAGTATTCTATTACTTGAGTTAGAACCCTACTGACTTCCCTACCTGGGATGGCTTCAAACTGTGATCCTCAAACCCTCAGTATCCTGAGTAGCTAGGACTGCTGTCATGAACCACTCACTGGATAATTAGCTCCACTTGTCATTTTTACCCTTCATTACTTCTTTGTACAAGTTTTTAATAAGGTGCCACACCAACTGACATTTAAAAATGCTCTTAATATTTGGATCTTAACTTGAGAAAACAATTTCCCATTGTTCACCAACCAGTCCATGCAGTTGTTGGCACCATTACATATAATCCACAGATAATTATACAGCATTTTTGATTCACTAATTGTGTGACAGGGCAAATGATAATCTTAAGCCCACATCCTATGATAAAGTCTAAGAAAGTTGTTGGAATTCTTCCAGAGTAATGGAGAGTTATTTAAGAATTACCTGATAAGATTTGTAGATTATAAAACTATTAATCTTACGAAAAAAAACCCTATAACTATGTGCAGGTTATATACTATTACAGGGAGCGAGAACATCAAACTCTGCTCAAGGGACCTGAAACAGTAGGAGATATACTCTTGCCTTGGTTAATTCCTGCCTCTGCCATCCAAAGGCTGAGATTATACATGTGAACCACCACTCTTGGCTTGCATTCCCTTCCTCTTTTATTTTTTCTTTTTTTATCATTCTAGTAGAGTTAATATAGAGGGTTATAGTGACATAAATCAGATAATGAGTAATGAGTACAATTCTTCTTGAACAATGTCTGCCCTTCTGTCATTCTCTCCTGTTTTTTTTTCTCCTGTCCCCAACCGCAAGATATCCAGTTTATTTTCCAACTAGTGTCTAATGAATATTACTATTGTATTTGTTCATTCTTGTTTCACCTTTTATGTGCCCTTTCTTACCCTCCTAAATGCAAAGTAACAAACAATACAATGAAAAGAAAACAAAAACAGCAACAACAATGGCAACTAAAAAAATGTCTCTTGCTTCTTTCTTGGAGTTCATTTCACAGAATATTATTTCATGTGCTCATCTGCACATAATTGTTGAGTCTTTGTCAACCACTCCTGTGCATATCCATCTCTGGCCTCAGTGTGTGAATGTCTAGAGTCCTGTGTAATTAATCATGTCCCAGTGAATATGCATATAAATATATTTATATGTATTTCAGTGTGCTACTTATAGATTAACCCCCCAATAAACTCTCAAAAACTCAACAATCCAATCAACAAATGGGGTAAAAACTTAGAGACTTCTCAGAAGAAGAAAAAAGAATGGCCAATAGACACATGAAGAAATGTTCAACGTCACTGTCCATAAAGAAATGCAAATCAAAACAGTGCTGATCTTTAACTCACTCCAGTTAGAATGATCATTACAGGAAAAGTAAAATAAGAAATGCTGGTGGAGATGTGGCCAAAAGGGAACTCAGTTACACTATTGGTGGGTATGTAAACTCATTCAATGAATCTGGAAAATATATGGAGGTTCCTTAAAACACTAAACATAGAGCTTCCCTGTGACACAGCAATTCTACTCCTGGACATTTATTCGATGGACCACAAACCAGGCCACACTAGAGCCACCAGAACAACCATGTTCACTGAAGCATTATTTACCATAGCAAGGATATGAAATCAACTGAGATGTCCCTCAATGGATGAATGGATCAAGAAAATGTGGTATGTACACACAATGGAATTCTACTCATCCATCAAAGAATGCTATTGTACCATTAAAGGAAATGGAAAAACTTGGAAAAAGAAGTAGTGACTTTCAATGTAGTGGGCTCAGCATATTTCTTTTATATATTACACTGAACATCCAATACTACAAGGTTTTCATATACATGTCAAGACTTTTTTGAAAGTTGTTTCCAATATCCATGGTTAAAAATAAATCTTTCTAAGAGTAGAGTATAAAAATCCTTTTTTGCTTGATGGGTAATGGTTGAACATATCTAGGTTTAGTAACTTTCAACTTTATTTACAAGGCTAACTAGCATGATAGATACTGAGTTTGAAAATGTACCTGTTGAAATCAGACCAAGTGCAAGACCTCGGCGGCTGTCAAAATACAGACACGTAATGGTCACTGTTGCAGTGTATAATAAACCACATCCGAGACCTAAGCATAAGAAGACACAACATGAATTAAAACACATTGATCTCAATGTGAAAGAAAAGAGAACAATCAAGTATCTTCTGCAGGGCACTCTTCTTTTTTTGGTCAGCCCTGGGGCTTGAACTCAGGGCCTGGGCACTTTACCACTTGAGATGAAGAACCACTTTCAGTTTTCTGGTGGTTAGTTGGAGATAAGACTCACAAACTTTCCTACATGGGCTGGCTTTGAACTATGATCCTCAGATGTTAGCATACTGAGTAGATGGGATTACAGGCATGAGCCACAGGTTTGTGGTTCAAACTAGAATAATCTTAAACCAGCAACGATTAAAGATTGCATCTGAGTTCAGCAATTTCAGAGATTGCTCATGGGGTCTACAAAGTTAAAAAAAATTCACAAATATATATATATATATTCTTTTTAAGTATATATTTCCTTTAAATATATATATATATATATATTTACACTGATAATGCAAGAGATAGTGGATAACATTGGAAACACCTTATCATACAACAAGGTATTTGTATCAACCTGTATACCTAATAAATTTTATTGCCATTTACTGAGAGTAAAATTAAACAGTTATGTTAGTAGCTAGATAAATGAGCCATTTTTTGTCATGTGACCCTGTTGGGTTTTTTAAAGAGAATGTCTGACAGCTACAATAGTTATTTGCAGAGTATTTGGCAGACTTTTCTAGCAAAACTAACAAAGGAACCAAGTGGCAGAAATTGTCACAAATGATAAAACAAGCTTTCCAGCAAAAAAAAATTTAGAAAATATACCTACTACCACAAATTTGACAGCTTCCTAATACATGAAGATTTTATAATGGGCTAGTTGATAATATTAATATGGGACTTTTCTTATTTTTATAATGGAATGTGCTAATATTTTCAAATTACTTCATTACTTTAAGAACTGACACTCTTCAAATAAATAATTTAGGATGTTACAATTAAATTTTAAAACTTTCTAATTTAATTTTTAAATCAGTCTAAAATTTTAGTAATAAATAAATAAAAATGTAATAGACTAAGTAAAAATACAGTCCAAATATTCAAAGCCTCTTGATGTTCTAACTAAGAAAGTAAGGGTCCCCACAAATAAATATTTCAAAACTACTGCCTAAAAACATTCCTTGATCTCCAGTTTTGATCAGAATCTAACAGTGAAAATTTTCTGAACACCAACCTCCAGCATAGGCACAAAAATTTTTAAAAATTAAATACCCATACTTCTGAACATTTGTATGAATGAAACATAATCATTTCCCTTTATTTAAATGGCGAAACTTAAATACATGTAAATACTGTTCTCCCCCCTCCTTCTTATTTGTTCTTTTTTAGCAATGTTTAACACAACCTGGCTTCAAATCTATAAATCCTATTGCTTCTGTTTTTCAAGCATGTCACAGGCTCCATCATTTCTATTCCACATTTTATGTGGTGTTTCACAGGCCTAGGTGAGACCTCAAATCTCCAGGCCTTTTTCCTCTCATCTGTGAAAGTCATCAGAATCAAAATGGAGTTACTTTGGTCATTCCCTAACCAAAACTTAAATAAATAAACTGAGGAAATCACCGAGGACGAGTATCACACACACATGCCTAATAACAACTATTCCAAAGGCCTACCAGAACTACAATGTTTCACAAAGGTCACCACTTCCTTATGCAGAAAATACCTCACAAGGACATCTGACCAGTAGTGTTTTAATCTTGGACTGTTATCACCTTTCATATTCATCTTTGTAGTCAAGGATCACTATTTCAAAATACTTTAATATAATCCTCATTTTACTGTTAAACCTTGCCCTGGCCTCAACCTCCTTGAGTAGATGCTCCAAGTTTTCTTTTCTTGGTGTGTGTGTGTGTGTGTGTGTGTGTGTGTGTGTGTGTGTGTGTGTGTGTGTGATGGTTCTGGGGCTTTAACTCAGGGTCTTGCATTCTTGTTCAGCTTTCTTACTCATAACTAATGCTCTACCACTTGAGTCATATCCGAAACCCAGTATTTTGTTGATTATGAATGGAGATGAAGACTCTTGGATTTTTCTTTCCCAGGCCATAAGTCTTCAAATCTGAACCTCCTGAGTACTTAGGATTACAGTCATGAACCACCCACACCTAGTTTTACTTACAAGTTCTACATGGTATGGGTATTCCCAGTATGGTTCTAACCTAGTACTGTCCATCTCAAGTAGTCTTTGGAGACTCTCTCTGTTACTTAGGTTCACACATCAAGCCAGACAATCACATGTACTACCTAAATATTCTCATATTCTCTCTCTCTCTCTCTCTCTCTCTCTCTCTCTCTCTCTCTCTCTCTCTCTCTCTCTCTCTCTCTCTCTCTCTCTCTCTCTCTCTCTCTCTCTCCCATTTTTCTGGGGCTTAAACTCAGGGCCTGGGGAATATCCCTCAGCTATCTTACTCAAGTTTTGTGCTCTATCATTTGAGCCACAGCTCCATATTTGGCTTTTTTGGTAGGTAGGTTAGTGGGCTGGTTTTGAACCTAGATCCTCATATCTAAGTCTCTTGAGTAGGTATGATTGTCGCATGAGCTACTGGTACCCAGCTCAGCTTTCTTTGGTTGAGGAATTCATCAGACATGAAGGCTCTATATGGTCCACACAATAAGGCCTGAAGTACATTCAGTATCATAGAACCACCACTACGTCATGCAAAAGCATTTCTACAATCTCCACCTCCTCTCTCCCTCCCTCCCTCTCTCCCTCCTTCCTTCCCTCCCTCCTATCCTCCCTCTCTCCTTTTCTCTCTTTCTCTCTACATCACCACTGCCTCAGTTTATCACAATATCTTTTCTAATTTGAATGCTGGCAACCTAATAAGTTGTCTCAACTTCCTGTTTTCCCCTATCAAGCTAGGCTGGCTGCCCTATGATGCCCCTCACATCATGTGAATTCAGGAAGGACCACATAAAATAGTTCCTTAAATACGTACGAAAATGCTGCTGTCAGTCACTGCAGCTCATTCTAGAGGGTGTCTGGGCTCTGGCACATCCTTCTCATGTCCTTCTCACCTTGGAACCAGTCTCCACCTGGCCATATCCTATCTGTCCTTCCAGACTCCACTCATACAATTGCTTACAAATCTCCCCATGAGGACATAAGCACAGCAGCACGGGGCTGTCCTCACATCACTGAATTACCAGGTATACCTTTACAAGTCTATTCTATAGCTAGAAGTTCAGGAAAGTCACTGAGACTCTAATTCTTTAAAAGAATGCCACAAGGTAACTGTAAGAAATAAAAGACCTTCAAAACTAGAAAGATTTGTTAACTATGTCTGGAATACAGTAAGTATTAAAGATAGCCATTGTAGTGCTGTGATTTTTTTGGCCTGAACATTGTGGCATTCTGTATTTACTTTTGTATTTATTTCATTTTTGCCTCCTTTCATGTAGTCTTTATCAAGATCCCTATATATCCTGTCTTCTTACAGGAGAAAGAGCCATTTACACGTTTGTTCAAGATCACATAGCCAACATCTAACCTGACATTCTCCTAGTCTCTGGAATTCAGAAATTAACAGACAGTGGCTTGGGTTGTTTTGGTCAGTTGTGGAGCTTGAACTCAGGGCCTGGACACTATTCCTGTGTTCTTTTGCTCAAGGCTAGTGCTCTACCACTTTAAGCCACAGCTACACTTCCAGTTTTTGAGTAGTTAATTAGAGATAAGAGTCTGACGGCTTTTCTGTCCAACTGGCTTTGAACCACGATCCTCAGATCTCAGCCTCCAGAGTAGCTAGAATTACAGATATAAGCCACTAACACCCAGCTTCAGCTTGGTTTTGACCCCCTAACTTAAAAAGATGATGACTGGCACTGTATCATTTAGCCATGACTTCAGGTTCTGGATTTTTGATGGTTAATTAGATTTAAGAGTATCAGATTTGTCTGTACAGGCTGGATTTGAACAGATTTCAGTGTCCTGAGGAGCTAACATTATAGATGTAAGTCAGGTGTGAACCCGGCTTCACAGTTCAGCTTTATTAAACTGTAAAAGCTTTCATTCAACCACTATGGAAAGCAGTATGGCAGTTCCTTAAAAGACTAAACATAGAGCTCCCCTACGACCCAGCAATTCCACTACTTGGCATTTACCCAATCATCCAGAAACAAGGACATACTAAATCCACCAGCACAACAATGTTCATTGCAGCACTATTTACCATAGCAAAGATATGGAACCAACCCAGATGTCCCTCAGTTGATGAGTGGATCAACAAGATGTGGTATTTATACACAATGGAATTCTATGCTGCTGTCAGAAAGAATGACATTGCCCCATTTGTAAGGAAATGGAAAGACTTAGAAAAAACCAGATTAAGTGAAGTAAGCCAGACTCAAAGGAACTTAGGCTCAAAGGTTTCCCTCATTTGTCATAATCAGTAGAAACCTTGGGCTCTCCTAGCAGAGATTTGCAATAGAGCAAAACCTTGATACAAAAGGCCATATAGTAGGACGATAAATGAAAGGATCTCTAGGATATAGAAACATAAGCTCTATAATGAATGATTGTTGTTCTTAAGGTACTATGTTATCTCTCATCTCTTTTGCTGTCCCTTGGTTATCTCATATTGTTACAGTATCTCAGTGTTACCTGATATATCTGATATATTTGAATTTGGTTATTTGAAATTGGATAGGGAAGGGGGGAAAACAAGATGAGGGGTGGGGGTGGGGAGAGGGAAATGGGGACCAAGACATGTGAAAAGGTATCAATGTATGGGAATTAATGCACCATCTATCTGGCAAATATCATGTAACCCTTCTATTAATTACAATAATAAATATATGAAAAAATAAATAAAAATTAAAAATTAAAAAATCTGCATTTTTAAAAAGACAGGCTCTTGATTTGTATTCCAGGCTGTAGAACCATCACGTTTCTTCCCTCAGCTTCTAAGAAATATCATTAGAAGCATGCACCACCATGCTTGGCTAAATTCTGCTTTTTACTTCTATAATCTTTTTTTTTTGCCAGTTATCTGGCTTAAACTCAGGACCTAAGCACTGCCCTTGCACATTCTCAAGGCTAGAGTCCTACTACTTGAGCCAGGGCATCACTTCAGGCTTTTTCTATATTTGTAGTCCCGAGGAATGGAACCCTTGTCTTCGTGCATGCTAGGCACTCTACCACTAGGCCAAACTCCTGGCCCCACTATAACTTTTGATTGGGCCCTGGCAACTCAACAACTCAAAAAGCTGTTTGTGACAACAAAAATGTCTCAATAGAGCTCTGCTTGATTGCCTAGTAGGAAAAGAGCCACTGTGTGTGTGTGTGTGTGTGTGTGTGTGTGTGTGTGTGTGTGTGTGTGTGTGTCTGTGAGAGAGAGAGAGAGAGAGAGAGAGGGAGAGAGACAGAGAGACAGAGAGACAGAGAGAGATACTAGAGACCAAACTCAAGGCCTAGTGCTTGCTTTGTAAGGCCATACCACTTGAGGCACACCTCCTGCTGAGCCACTTTCTGTGAGAAGTGACCTTATCCACGTTTATCTAGGTTCTATTTCTCCTCTCTCATTTTCCTTTCCTTTCCTTTGAAGAGAGGAGTGCTGATATGAAAACGCTTCCTGTTGCCTTGAAGGAGAATTAATATTGACTGTTAAAATTTGCTTATCTTTCAAACATTCAGATTCAGGGAGACCTGTTACTAAAGCAACAACTTTTAACAAAGTACATTATGAGAGACCATTTCTATTCCTTATAGTAACTGAATAATAAGATTCACATGGCAAAATGATGTGCTACTCTTGAAGTTAGAAAATTCAAAGCGATCAGGTTCCTTACCTACAACAATACCATATGAAAACAACAGGAAGTAGATATTGGGAGCAAAACTGCTCAACATCAGGCCTCCAGCCACCATGAAGCCGCTGAAGATTGTAACGGGTCTTGCTCCAAAAGATGAGACACAGACACTACAGACAGGACCTAAAAAGTAAATAAATGAATAGAATGTTCACTTATTCAACCCCTTTCCACATAATCACATGATCCGTACATCGTATTCAAGATTATGTTTCCCTTAAAACATAACATCAATGTATGTGAATTAATGCACCTTCTATCTGGCAAATATCATGTAACCCTTTTATTAATTACAAAAATAAAAAAAATAAAACATCATAACAAAATAATCATAAGCAAGTCTAAGTATTTACTATATGCTAGACATATGTATAATCTCACTTTAAAAAAAAAGATGCTTATCCTAAGGCTCGAATTCAGGGTCTGGGAACTACCCTTGAGGTTTGTTTGCTCAAGGGTAGCACTCTCGCATTTGAGCCACAGCTCTACTTCAGGCTTTTGGTGGTTAATTGGAGATAAGTCTCATATACTTTCTGCCTGGGCTGGTTTTGAACCAAAATGATCAGATCTCAAAGATCTATATAGTTAGGATTACAGGCATGAGTCACAATGCCCTGCCTCACTGTATTTTAATCTTACTGTACAGATGGAAGATAGACAATATTATTACTATCAAAGTTTTTGATAAGGAAATTAAGGGATGGCAAAATCATTTAGTGAAGCTTCCATCTGTCACTGGGAATGACACGTACACTACTGTACTCAAGCCAGTGATTGAAATGGAATCTTTAGAAACTTTTTGCCAGGGGTAGTCTAAACTTTTTGCCAGGGGTGATGTAGAACCACAATCTGCCAATCTCTCTCTCTCAAGAAACTAGAATTATGGACTTACACCTGCTGTTCTCTCGTTCTTATGGAGAAGTTTGAGGAGTTTTGATGTTTAGTTTATCTTTTAAAGTCTGGCAGGAATTTTTGACAATGACTACATAAAGTTTTATGCTTTTAATTACTGGGAGATGCTTTATTATTGCTTCTATCCCATTGGTTGTTAGCGATCAGTTTAAGTAGTAGTTTTACATTTGATTCAATTTTGGTAGGTCAAATTCATATAGAAATGTGTCCGTTACTTTTAGATTTTCCAATGCATTTGAAGATAGGTTTTCCAAGTATTACCTCATGATCCTCTGGATTTCACTGATGTTTATTTTCCATTTCTAAGTGTATTAACTGGGGTGTTTCCTCCCCCTCTTTTTGGTCAGATTGGCCATATTTCCTAATCTTATTTTTTATAGAGCGCAAACTTTATGCTTCACTATCCGTGGCATAGGATTTTTTCAGTCTCTATTTCATTCATTTCTGTTATAATCTTTATCATTCCTTTCCATTGGCTGGTATGAGATTTGGCTTGTTCTCATTTTTCTAAGAGTTTTGGGTTTATCAATTAGCTATGTAGTTGAGACTACTCTTAGTTTTTTGTTCCTATGAAGTCACTCATAGCTATAAGCTTGACCAAAAGGTGAACAACCTCTATCATGAGAGTTATAAAATCTAACTACCTCTTTTGCTCGTGGGTTGACATAATGCTGTGGAAATGGCTACACTATTGAAAGAAATCTATACCCACAATGCAGTGCTCATCAAAGTCCAAATGCCATTCCTTCCAGAAATAGAAAAGAGAATCAATCCTAAAATTCATAGGCAAGCATAAAAGATCTCAAATTGCAAAGGTACTCTTAAGCCAAAGAGCAACGCTGGAAGTATCACAAAACTGGATTTCAAAGTATACTACAGAGCCATAGTAACAAAAAAAAATCCCAGCAGGATAGTGGCACAAAACAGAATAAGAGTCCCCAAAATAAACCCAGGCAAATTTTTGACAAAAGAACCAAAAACATACTGGGCTTGTGGTAAGGCATGGTAGAAGGGTATGGTGGAAAAACAGTGGTTCACCAAGGCTCCCACGAAGGAGAGAGGAAGAGACCAAGGACAAGATACCTTTCAAATGCATCCTTTCAGGATGTAAGGATGATCTGGGTACATTGGTCACCTCATGGCTCAGCCAAATAGGTTCAGCTGATCTGGCCAGTTAGGCAGAAATCCCCCTCTTCCAGTACCACTCCCTGTGTGCTTCTCCCTGAGCTGTGAGTTCAGTTCTACAAGGTGACCTTCCTATGTAGGAAAGGGCCATCTTTAGTCAAGGGTATACCAGTATTTGTACTTCACTGGTAGAATCTCCAAGTTCTCACAGCCTGTGACCTACATCCTTCAGCTAGGCCACACCTGTCAAAGTTCCCCATAACTCTTCAAATACTGTCACCAGTTGGTGATCAAGCCTGTAGCACATGAATTGAAGGGGACATCTCATAATAGGTAGTTTTGAGAAATAAATTATTCTCTTCGGGAAAAACAAAAGAAAACTTAATCTCCTTGCACTTCCCTTCCCACAAAAGTTTAAGAGAAGCCAGCCACTGGTAGCTCATGCTTGTGATCCTCGATACTTAGGGGGCTGAGATCTGAGGATCATGGTTTAAAGCTGGCCCAGGCAAGAAAGACTTTTATCTCCAATAAACTACTCAGAAAAAGCAGGAAGTGGTGCTGTCTCTCAAGTGATAGAGCGTTAGACTTGAGCATGAAGAATCTCAGGGACAGTACCCACGCTCTGAGTTCAAGCCCCAGGACTGGGAGGAAAAATTTGTTTAAGAGAGACCTGACATTACAAGTCTGGCAAGGTCTGCCGCGCTAGACTCATAAATTGGTGTACGGTATATTGGTATGTGAGGCATAATGGCAACCAAGTTGTGTATGTGCCATGAATGATGATTTCTAACAGAGGCAATCGGGCCCATGACACCACCATCCCTCCACCTCTCATGAAGAAACCCCACAGTGGGAGCCCCCCCTCAGGCTCTTAGCTTCCTCATGCCCCAGCAGACAGTATGAATCTCAAGCACACTATGAGAAAGAAAAAGACATACACTCAAACCCGTATAGTGATTGACTTTCTTGCTGATGGGTTGGTTTGGTAATACCAATATAGAATAACTAGATATCCCTTGTAGTAGCTCCAATCCTGGAACTATTTGGTACACAGGAAATTGGCCAGTGTTACAGAATCCCATAGGCATCGATTCAATGCTCTCTGAAGGAGTTAACAATGCTTCTGGTTAATGCTTAAACCCAGTTCTGCTGGCACTTACAGTAAATGTGGTCAGCCACACAAACTCATCTTCTTTACCTAAGAATAAGTTCACTGAAGGCTGGAGGTGGAGAGACAGTTAAATCTGTGCTGACTGCAGAACTACAGAACAACAACAAAAGGCCCCTTTGTTTCAGCTACTAGGTTGACTGTAAAGTGACCCTATACATGCCTTTGACTTTGAAGCCCAAAGGCACGTAAGCTCATCTTAAAATACCACAAAACTAAGGTCGTCCTCCAGTTCAGTCACCTTCCATTTCACCAGAGAAACAAAACCAACAGGAAATGTATCAGAGATTTATTGCCAGGTGACGGGCCAGGTGAAACTTGCCACAATAGGCAAGTCTAAGGTGTACATGGTAGGCCATCAGGAAGGAAAGTTTTGCTCTCAGGTAAAAGCTGAAGCTGCAGCTTTCAGACAAGCTTTCTTCCTCTAAGAAAGCTTATTTTTGCCCTTCCAGCCTGGCAATAAATTGGATCAAATCCAACCGGATGATCTAGGATAAACTCCCTTTCTAAAAGTTAACTGGTTGCTGACCTTACTCACATCTGTGAAATACCTTTACAGCAATACTTAAATTAGTATTTGAATAACTAAGGAAACAAAAGCCATATAATGAATGACTGTTGTTCTTAATGTACTATGTTATCTCTCATCTCTTTTGCCATCCCTTGGTTATCTCATATTGTTACAATATTTCACATTGTTATCTGATATATTTTACATGTGCTTAATTGGTTATTTGAAATTGCATAGGGAAGGGGAAATCAAGATAAGCAGGGGGAGGATGGGAGGGAAATGGGGACCATGTCATAAGAAAGGATATCAATATTTGTGAAGTTATGGACCTTCTATCTGGTGAATATAATGTAACCCTTCTATTAATCACAATAAAAAATTATACACAAAAAAAGAAACACAGCCTAGTCAAACTGATGAATAAAAGCCCTCTTCTCCAACTAAATTCAGGATCACCTGAATTGTGCACTCGAGGCCTTTGCTTTCAGGGATTCTGTTAGGTACCTCCCTCTCTCTGCCTGTCCACCTATAGTCTAATTTCCTATCTGGCCCACCTCAGGTGATATAAAACTTGAAGAGAAATAACAAATCATAACAAGCTAGCACTGGTTTGGAACACTTAATACAGAGTGGGGAGGCCATAGCTCATCAGCTCTCAGACATTACAATTTAATCTCTGAAACCTCTGCTAACCTTTTAATGGACCTCTTCTTCAAACCAGAGGCTATGGCCACATCCAATCCCTTCCTTTCAGGACTACCCTTTCCAGCCTTCTGGTGGTAACATCTGACTAACAAATGATGTGTCTGAGAGTTATCCAAATGGCGAAAAAGTGAAATCTAAATAGAAAAGGGAGAAGGCTGGGACAGCCTTAGAGATAGAGACCAGATGTAGACCTGTTCTTAGTATTTCAGATCTTACCAATGAGAACAAGTAAACCTGTTGCCACTGTGCCATACCTGCAGCATCAGGAATTTCTTTCTTCCTCCTAAAGTCTCAAAGACCTAAGAGGAGCACAGTTCAAAGTAACCAGCCTCCAATTCACCATCATCATTAAAAAAAAAAAAAAAAGCTGGAAGTGGAGCTGTGGCTCAAGTAGTAAAGCTCTAGCTTTGAACAGAAGAACTTAGTGATAATACCCAGACCCTGAGTTCAACCCCAGTGTCTGGCACACATACACTCACACACAAATTCCTCTCTACAGGTAGTTTTTTAGAAAGCAAAAGTGTATTTTCAGTTCCTTTATGGACATATAAAATTAATACTGACTTATACTTTGAGATCTTTGTAAACAAATAATCCCTATTTTAAAAAAAAAACTCCAAATAAATCTTGGGCAACTTTTCCTGTTTCTCTTGAGACCATAATAGCAATGTTATTTTCATTTGTTTAGTTATGCTTAGTTATCTTATTTGGCATGGCCAGAAGCTCTAGCATTGTGTGTGTGTGTGTGTGTGCGTGTGTTGTGTATCTTGTTTTTTGGTTTTATTTTGTTTTTGTTGAGCACTGTCCTTGGACTTTCTCAAGGCTTGTGCCCTACCACTTGAGCCACAGCACCATTTACAACTTTTTTCTATATATGTGGTACTGAAGAATCAAACTTGGGTCTTTGTGCATGCTAAGCTAGCACTCTTACCACTAGGTCAAGATACACAGAAACAGAGATTATGCTAGGTGACTATGGTGGCTCATTCTTGTAATCCAAGAAGTTGAGGACAATTAGTTCAAAGCTACATAGTGGGCTACATAATGCGACCCCGTCTCAAAAAGCGAGGACTGGGCTACAGCTGAGTATGGAGTTTTTCTAGCATATACAGGACGCTGGGTTTGATCCTCAGCCTTGCCAAAAGAGCTCAAAACAACACAAGAATAGTAATTGTGATTTGCTCAAGGAGTCACAAGTTCCAAGCACACAGGAAGAGAATCTGGGTCTACTGTTTTCATCTGGAATAACCCATTAGTGCTTAAATAAAACCAAGTAAGTTAGGGAATAAGTTAAATGTCAGTGCAGAATTAATACAATGACTCCAAAGATGGAAGTGACATATGGTTAATGGTAAGGGAAATGAAAGTCCTCTGCTGTTCTTTATAAAGATGATAAAAATCACTACTGTGTCATATATAGCCATTTATCCAAATATTATTTGTGAAGACACTCAAACCCAAACACATACATCTTACATATAATTCGATAAGTTTAACCCTAAAGTACCACACCTTTGTAAGACAGGATTATGCTTTACTAGGTCATATTTTTCTAATGAAGTCGTCAAAGTAGGGCTTGTGATTTGATCCCAGTGTAGTTGAATCAGAAGAGTCAAGAGTTCAGAGGATTGGGGAACAACATCCAGTCCTTTGGGTTCCCACATAGCTTAGGCATACCTGCCACAATACCTTCATCTCCCTGACTTGTCTGAGTTCACCAATGTATGTTCCTCACTAGGCAGTGTGGCCCTGAAGAGCAGGAACCATGTTTTTTCAGTACATCTTTTCATTTCTAGCATCTTACACATTAGCTGACATATAGTAGTAAGTACATGAATAAATGCTAGACCTAAAAATAAACATAGATGTTAACTCACACAGGATCATTGAGACATGCACACATATATAGAACATGTTTGGGGACACAGGTGAAAAGGATGATAGAGGGTGAGAAATACAGAAATACATCGTATCTATAAATGAAGACAACAAAATGGAATTCACTGATTGCTGTTGAATAACAGAAGTACTGGGGAATGGGGAAAGTGAAAGGACAAGAAGCAGTCAATCTAATTGAAGTAGTATTTGCATATATGAAACACCACAGTGAAAACTGAACCATAACACACCTAATCAGTCAAAGCACTGTAAGACAGATCTTGTCTGGCTGTGAGTACTCATGGGTGGGGATCAATAGAAAGAATAAGGAGGGTACATAGGCCAAAATACTCCATGTACATGTATGAAATGAAATAATGAAGCTAAATGAAATTGATTTGGGAAGAATAAAAGAGAAAGACAGAGGTGTTTGATTAAGGTACATCATATCACGTCAAGATGATAACCCCTTGCACAACACATTGATGCTAATAAAAAATGTTGGAAAGGGAAAAACAGAAATTAATGAACAAAACAATGGAGTACTATTACAGAATTTCTATTATTTCACACCAATTTATTGCAGCAAAACAATGGTATTGTAATCTCAATGACATCAGAAAAATATATACTCTTCTAAAAAAAATTAGCACTATCTCAGCCTTGTGCAATGTGAATGATAAAGCAAATATAACTAAGTAATTAACAGATACAAATAGGCATAAATTTCTCCACTTACTTGCAAGCAATCCAACTCCACTCGCCAGAGATCCGACCCAAGCTGTTTTTCCTTTCCCTTCACCAAAGGCATCCAACCATTCTATGTATAATACTCCAACAGCAAGTGGGGATCCGTAGCACAGGAACTGAGTGAAGAAGGAGACAGCCACAATCACCCAGCCCCATCCACCATCAGGTGACTTTTTAAATTCCATTGTAAGGTGAAACAAAGGTGGTGTATCTCTTTAGGGCCTAGCAAACACCAAAAATAAAAACAAAGAAAAGAAGAAACAGAAAAGCACATTTAAGACCGTGATAGCTATGGTATTCTGGATTAAAATATCTTCTAAGTTAAAAAAGTAAAATTCTCTAGACATATACATGAACAATCACAAAATCAGCAGCATTTCAAGCTAACTTCCAAGTTTTCACTTATGCTTTGTGCAAGTCCTGCCTCCACTAATAGAAAAACATTGCTTTTAAAGTGCAAAAGGCACCAAGAGAAAGGTCTACTTCCACCCTTATCCTCCTCCCCTCTCTCTGCCCCCACACCATCACACCCCATTCCCATTTGCTTCCCAGTCATGGGGAGGACTGATTTCAGTTTCTCAGTTGTTCATTTCTTGAGCTCCCCAGGATGAAGACCAGCATCAAGAAGAGGACTTGTCAGGTCTGTTCTTGAATTGGTGTCTATAGCAGGGAAGAGGATGACCAACTTGAAAGGCAGTGCAGTTTCTTTACACATGTACAGGCCAAACCAAGCAAATGTTCCAAGATTCCCCTCTTTTTCAGCAAGCAGCAGGGTATTACACCTAACTCTCTGCACCTACTTTCACTGCTAAATATCCTTACACACAAAATTAGAGCAATACAATTACATAACCAGAGTAATTCAAATCCTTTGAAATAATTAGACATATTCCTACATCAAAAAAAATCTACTCTCTCTCTAGTACATGCTCTATTATAATAAAAGTAACCCATACAATTCTGGTCCTGCTAAGGACAATTCAGCACTTTAAAATTCCCACTCAAAATCTCTCTTTAAAGCCATATAATGAATGACTGTTGTCCTTAATGTATTATGTTATCTCTCATCTCTTTTGCCATCCCTTGGATATCTCATATTGTTACAATTTTTCACCTTGTTATCTGATATATTTTATATGTGCTTAATTGGTTATTTGAAATTGGGTAGGGAAGGGGGGAAATCAAGATGAGCGGGGGGAGGGTGGGAGGGAAATGGGGACCATGTCATGAGAAAGGGTGTCAATGTTTGTGAAGTTATGCACCTTCTCTCTGGTGAATATAATGTAACCCTTCTATTAATCACAATAAAAAATAAAAAATAAACTGTAATGGCTCTTATTTCTGGCAGTAGTTGCGCGTGAACTCAAGGCCTTTTGCATTGTAGGCTGATGCACTCTCTCCCATTGAGCCACTCTTCTAGCCCTTCTATTCACTGGTTATTTTTGAGATAGGGTCTTACTTCCTGCTGGGCATGTACTTGGACTTCCATCCTTCTGCCATTCACTCCATTTAATAACGAATATGACAGGTGTGTGCCACCACACCCAGGTACTTACTGCTGTGTTAGAATCTTACAGACTTTTCTACACTACAATTCTCTTGTGGCTTCCCACGAATAGCCCGGATGACAGATGTGCACTTCTACACCCAACTATTGGTTGAAAGAATTGTTTTGCCTGGGCTGGCCTCAACCTGGGATCTTCCTGATGTCAGTGTGCCAAGTAACTAGGATTTATAGGCAAGAGCCACCAGTGTTCAACTACGTAACATAGGATAGTATTAGCCAAATATCCAAAGAGATTATGAGGGCTTTTTTTTAAGACAAATGTCCATGAGATCACCCTTCATTTCATCCTTAAATTATAAGCTTGGGAGAAGACACAATAACATTGGTTGAGCAACAGGATCAGGACAAAAGGCAGGATTTTCTGGAAGGTCATAAAGATCATTTATCTTACCAGTTCTCAGATCTCTGTAAACAGAAATTCCTATCTACACCAAATACTTTAGTTACATCTTGCTTTGTCACACCATGCCTTACATAACATTTCAACAAACTGTATGGGAGCCAGCAAAATTCTCACAGTTAATGTTTAGGAAAGCATCCCTTTAAATCAGGAAGTGCCATTATATACTAACTTGTGCTAGCAAGGCAAGATTTTATAAATTTGTCTACTTCCTCCTTAGTCATTATGTCATAGGTTAAGACATGTACCGCCTCAATAGAACATGCTAGAAATGGTAGAAATTGCCACTTAATGATTCCTTGTTTTCATCTTACTCCTGTAGTTTTCTTTCATTGCTTTAGGTACCTCTCACCTGCTGTTTCTCTCACAGTCTATGCAATAAAGTAACTGCCCAGTTAGGCTAGCCTTCTGTGTCAGCTTCCTGTCACTGTGACAAATAGCTGAAAAAATAGCTTAATAAGAGGAAAGTAACCATTTCAATGAACTACTTTGCTCTAAGTAAGCCCTACTTCTTTGTTGGGAGCAAGAGTGGAATCAAACTGTACTTTGATTTGCATCAGATAATTGCTTGATTGTCTTATTGTTTTTTGGCCTTCTCCTGTTCAATTGATCTGAGATTTACCATATGAATGTAACCCCCAACAGTTCCCTGATTAACCATCTGGATGTAACACCTGTCAGTGCCCTGGTCTCAAGAAGGGATATAAGCTTTGAGTTGAGAATAAACGGGGGCGGCGGCAGTTTTTGCCTGGGCTGCAGACCTCCCGGACTCGATGTGTTTGTCTCTCTTCTAATTTTTCCAGTCCCTGCCCCCTATTTCAGGAACCCCAATTTGCTGCCGGTAGGCCCCGGCACTTCTTATTTTTTCCCAACCTCTTAATAATACCATCAAATTATGAATACAACAAGAATTGATCAAGTAAAGCCCTCAGAATCCAATCACTTCCTTAAAACACATTAACTGGCAGTACATGTTCCCAATATACATGCAAGCCCACTGGGGACATTTCATTCTCAAAGCATCACCTTTTCATCCCCCCCTACCTCAGTTTTATAATGGAACTTTATTTCCTTTGGGAAATACAAGTCTGGCCCCATGAGTAGTGGGTTGGTAGAACTGTTAATCAAAGACCTAATCCTTAGTTATTAGGACGTCAACCTATGAAATGGCAGAGAATATCACAGATATTCAAATTATAGTTTACCCTAGGTCCACCTACCTAGAAGTGGAGGCTAGAACTGGCTGTTCTGTTAACTCTACCTTACATTGCTCAAAAGAAAACTTATTTATATCTCAAAAAACTTTATGCAGCATCACATCTGAGTTTTCAGTAGAAATAGAAAAAAAAACTCTTGTAGGCAGCAAGTCAGGAAAACTGAAAGAGATTTTGATAAGGAATAGCTTCTTGGACTGCTGACATGAGTTGTGACATACACAGGGTCTTGCTGACCCTAGGCTCACAGAACATGACAGCTCTGGTCTGATCATCCAAAGCCAGGAAATAACCCCCCCCCCACCTCCATGACAGCAAAACCAGAAGTTAATGACATACTACCTAGTTTCTCAGAATTCACTGGCTACATGTCTGTAGAAAAGTCTCAGTCTACAGGGATCCTCAGCATACTAGCTCCTTTCTTGAGTCTGCTCTCCCATGTGGACAGAGCACATTTGCTCTGCCTTGGCTCTGCTTTTGTTAATAATTAAGTCTCCTCTGCAGCTCCTCTGTATCCTTTGAATTCTTTGTGGTCACCTTTACTCGGTCAGCTGAATCCTGTGACAAGATAACCATGGCAAAAGATATATATTTTTTTTCCTATAAAATGTTTGGGAAACACAGAAGAGGAATAATGTCTGTAATGGAATAAGGTCTGATATAGATAGATAGATAGATAGATAGATATCCTTATCTGCATATTAACAGATTTTTTAGTGAAAATAGAAGAAATAATAGAATAATTAGTCCTTTTCAGAGGAACTTTTTGTTCTTTAAGCACTCTCGCACAGACGGTAGTGAACAGACCCTTCCCTGTGGCTGGCAACCTGGAGTAGATAGCTGTCAGTCCTTTCTTTGATAACTGACCTGAGTATTCTCATGGAAGCCTGGATGTTTTGGACAATTTACAGTCACTTCTCAGAGTACTCTTAATTTCAAAGACTACCACAACTCCTGCTTCAGAAGACCCTATTCCAGTCACAGTTACTTCAGAAAGCTTGCTGCCTTGATAGGCAGCATCCCAGGAAAAAAAAGCCTGGGTGAACTTTTAGATGACCCTTCAGCTGTTCTTACTCAAGATAAAAAAAAAAAAAAAACTCCTCAGTAAGATGACAAGAAGCCAGTGATTGGTGGAACTGGAAGCTGTGCTATGATTGGTATAAATATAGTCCTTCATTTGCATACCGTACCTATGTGTGCATTCTCCTCTCTCCTCTTTCTCTCTCTCCTTCCCCACTTTCCTCCTGCCCCCAGGTATTTAAGCAGGCTGTTAATTTCACTGTTCAAGCCAACCAGAAGTCAATTTCCCTGTGCTGTCCCTGTGTTATTGCAACATTAGTCCCCTGAAAACAGTTCTCCATGATGGTCTTTTCTTGGCCTACTTCTGATTTGTTTCATAGTACAGCAGCCTGTGCTGGTAACATGAAGAGGAGATAGTGGAGCAGTGCAGCAGCAAAAGTCATTGCTGGAGGACAGAAGCAGTGAGAACAGAAGCAACAAACAAAGAAAGAAGGCAAGATAGGCAGAAAGCCAAGAAGGCAAACACCAAGTCTTAAAGGCTGAGGGTCCCAACATGTAAGCCTCAGGAGCTGCAATACTAACTGATGTAAACGCTGACGGTCCCAGAACCCATGCTTGGGAATTATAATACTAGCTGATACTGGCTGCTGCTTTTCTTAGCTGCTACTTAGAGCCAAGAGTTTCACTAACTGCAAAATGCTGGGCTACTAGCAGTCAAAACCCAGAGAAACAAGCTTCAAACCTGAGCATCCAGAATGATCTCTGACTTTCAAGGCCCAGGTGCCATTACTATTCTATCTGTGCATGAGTGATGCTTCATAGTCTCTAAGTCTTGTCAGTCCTGGACCCAGGACTACCAACCGTAGAAATTCTACTTCTGTAGAATTGCGATTTCTTTATCCATTTACAATTTCCATCCAAATAGAGCTTCACTGAGAAGCAGCTAGCTTCACTGGGACTGCTTCCATCACTAAAACTATAATGGGTTTCAAAAATTATAAGTGAAAGAAAAAATTGATTTCATACATCTGTCTTGGTTATGGAACACTATATATGTGGATCTTTAAACTGCCAACTTATTACCCAAGTCTTCCGGTTTTCGTGTCAGTGCAAAGGTTTTGTAAGGCGCAGGAGGCCAATGACATTCTTTAGGCTCCACAAACCTGTGGGTCCCACACCACAGCTCATAACACAGCATGTAGACCTTCAGGGCCCAGCTGTGGGAGACAGCTGGAATAACTCTCTCCAATGCGCCCGCTTGACAAATTCCTGTTCTTCTTTCCAATATGAGCCCAAATGTGTTTATATTTTCCCTTTCTGGACACTATAATATAACTCTCCAATAGTTAAGTCATCTTTCCTCTGAAACCTCACACAGCAAAGGTAGCCTTGCTGTCATAACATTTATTATAACTGATTACTATCATTTTAAGGGCTCTAACCCTAAAGCCCAGCCTATATTCCATGCAACTAAAAATAATGACAGACACATAGTAAAAACTGAGCAAATCTTTTAAGAAATGCAAGAATGGATACATAGGAAATTCACTCATCTACATTCAAATGATTAAATGCCTTTCAACAAATGTCTTTCAATTCAACAAAATGAACTGGATGCATTCAGAAGCATTGTGAGTTACCCAAGATGGGGTATTTGCCCAAGTGGAGCTGAGTCCACACCCCTGTCTCTGAAAGGTTAGCCAAATGCATGGATAAATACAAAAAAAAATTGATTTTTAAATCTCTTTTTTCTTTTCTATTTTTGAGGCTTGAACCCAGTACCTCTTGCTCAGCTTTTTATTTTTTTGCTTAAGGTTTGTGTTTACAACTTGGGCCATATCTCCACTTCTGACTTTTTGATGCTTAAATAAAGATAAGAGTCTCAGACATCTGTCTGCCCAGGATGGCATGAAACCTCAATCCTTAAATCTCAACCCCCTGAATAGCCACTGGAACATGGCTAAAACTAATTATTATTATTATTTTTTTTGCCAGTCCTGGGCTTGAGCTCAGGGTTTGAGCACTGTCCTTGGACTTTCTTAAAGCTAGAGCTCTACCACTTGAGCCTCAGCACCACTTCTGGCTTTTTGCTATGTATGTGGGGTACTGAGGAATCGAACCCTGGTCTTCATGCATGCTAGGCAAGCACTCTACCACTAGGCCAAACTCCCAGCCCAAAACTAAATATTTTTTAACATAGGATAAATATATGTTTGGTGGCTAAAGAGGGATCAAAAGAGAGGTTGGGTAATAGGTATCAAAATTTAGATAGGAATTCATTCTAATGTTCTATAGTACAGGGAGGTAATTAGAGGTAATTTATTATTATATATCTCAAAGTAACTGGAAAAGGTCAAAGGAATCCAACAGATAAAATAATAAATGTTTGAGGAGAAAGAAACACTACTTACGCTGATGAGATCATTACCATTTGATCATCTGTAAACATGCATTAACTCTCATCTTGTACCCTATACATGTGAGCACATATTATGTGTCAAGTAAAAAGAAAAAGAAAATTCCAAAGATAAAGAGCTGTTTACCTTCAATAAATGTTCAACCTTACGTGATGGGTAGCATCTAAAGTTCAAGGAAACACTGATTCGTGAGAGCCTGGACTGAGCACAGGGACAAACAGGCTCAAAGCTGTCATCCAGAGCCTTGTATTTATCCTCTAGTAATCATCTCAGGCCATCGGGTATATTTGGTGGCATTTCTAAACAAGGTGTTCTCCTTTTATTTGCTCAGATGTTTCCTTTCTATTGTCAACATCTGCTAGAGACTCCAAGTTAGAGTGAAGTGCTGTCTGCCTCCTCAACTTAAAATACGTTATTTCACTTGTTTGTAAAATAGTTCATTGACATAAAGCCAAGAACTTATTACAGAAGCCATGACTAAGAATGACAGCCTGGTACCAGTAGCTCACACATTTAATTCTCTCTACTTCAAATCTGACCATAAGTAGACACTAGTCTGGACAGAAAGGTTTGTGAAACTTCCTCATCAAAATAACAGGAAAAAGCAAGGCTGGACTCATGAGCAAGAGAAGCCAAACAATCATGAGACTCTGAGTTCAAACTCCACCAAAGACAAAAAGAAAAAAGAGAAATTACTCATAATAAGTTACGCTATATAGCTCAAAGAACCAGAGTTACTAAGGAAATTTTAGGTTTGAATTAATATGAAAATCTATTATTTTTGTCTTTTTTTCCTTTATTGATCCATACAGATATTCTTTCATAAAAATCTAAACTGCTGGGCCAGGAGTTTGGCCTACTGGTAGAGTGCTTGACTAGCATGCACGAAGATCTGGTTTGATTCCTCAGTACCACACACATAGGAAAAAAAAAAAGCCAGAAGTGGTGCTGAGGCTCAAATGGTAGAGCTCTAACCTTGAGAAAGTCCAAGGACACTGCTCAGGCCCTGAGCTCAAGCCCACAACCGGCAAAAAAAAAAATCTAAGCTGCTATATTGCCTCAACTCACAAAAGCCAAGTCTACAAATTGTTCACCAATATGGAATTTGGAATTCAAGGACATCCTCTGATAGCTATGTTTAAAAAGTGGGACAGCACATATGATTAAGCATGCAGATATTTTGTCCAAGTACAAAGCTAGAAACAATTTCTTAGTATCTGGTTATTTCACATTGGGATGAGAAATAGGATGGGAAAGAAAATGCTTGAAGTATTATCTCTGAGTTTTGACATTACATCATAATAATTGTATAATAATTGTCCATGGAATGAAAATTTAACACAAGTATTTCACTCCTGGAGCCTCTGAATTCAATCAGAAGTATATCCATTGTTCAGATATAGGGGATTCAATGATATGTTCCAGCAAAAGGGAAAGAGATATGTTAAGAGATCAAATGGAGCTGGCTCGCACCTGTATAGCTACTCAGGAGGCTGATATATGAGGATCAAGGTTCAAAGCCAGCCAGGGTTGGACCTGAGATTCTTTTTTTTATTGTTCATATATTTTTTATTGTAATTAATAGAAGGGTTACATTATATTCGCCAGATAGAAGGTGCATTAATTCACATACATTGATACCCTTTCTCATGTCTTGGTCCCCATTTCCCTCCTCCCCACCCCCATCCCTCATCTTGTTTTCCCCCCTTCCCTATCCAATTTCAAATAACCAAATACAAATATATCCAATATATCTGATAACAAAGTGAGATACTGTAAAGCTGGAAGATTTCCCATTTAAGAAAAAAAATCTGAATTTTAGAGTTCTCTCAAAAGATCCAAAGTTTTGGTAACACTGTGCTCTCATTGTAATACAACTGTTAACTAAAATTCAATAAGTTACACCCTTTATGGATTGGGCAAAACGTTTTCAGTTCTTTTTTCCTTTTTTTTTTTTGACCAGTCCTAGGGCTTGAACTCAGGGCCTGGGCACTGTCCTTGGGCTTTCCCAAGGCTAGGGATCTACCACTTGAGCCACAGCACCACTTCCAGCTTTTTCTATATAAGTGCTACAGTGGAATCAAACCCAGGTCTTTCTGCATGCTAGACAAGCACTCTAGCACTAAGCCAAACTCCCAGTCCCCAGTTCTGCTACTCCCTAATGCCTTCCTGACACAGGATCCAGACTGCCTTGCACTTAAAAGTTTCTCCTGGGGCTGGGAGTTTGGCCTAGCATGCACGAAGACCCAGGTTTGATTCCTTGGTACCACATACATAGAAAAAAAAAGCCAGAAGTGGTGCTGTGGCTCAAGTGGTAGAGTGCTAGCCTTGAGAAAGTCCAAGGACAGTGCTCAGGCCCTGAGCCCAAGCCCAGGACTGGCAAAAAAAAAAAAAAGTTTCTCCTGTTTCCACCTACTCCTTCTCCCCCACCATCCTGTCCTCTTTGCTCATTCACTCAGGGACACCTGAGTCAACCTTGTGAATATGTCATCCATTAACCTTACTTGGCCACTCAGTTAACACAGGAGAAAATGGAGGTTTCACAATGTCACGCTAAGGGAGAGAGCAGTATTGAGATGCCTTAGTCAACAATCCATTGAATCTTCATCTAAGTACTGCCTTCAGGTGAGAAAAGAGCAAGATGTGTTCATTATTCAGAGTCAGTAAATGTTGAAAAGTCTAGAGGCTCAAGAGAGGCTCTAGAGACTAAACACAGACAAAATGAGGGCCAGAAGCATAGCCAAAGCGTGGCATCATCTTCTCCATGCCTTATCCTGTCAGTGAGTTACTAAAACTATTGCTATACTTTATCTTCATCTCACACAACCCTACCCAAAGCTGGGTCCCAAAAGATGTTCTGGTAGAAAAAAATTATAGAGGATGATGCTAGAGACACAGAAGTATTCTGTTTAGTACCTGTTCTAAATAATTTACACATGTCTATGCATGATCCAATCTGTTGCTTGAATATACACTTTAGCAAGACATTCAGATGTATAGAGCTGTAGGTTGGGTGGTAAAATATAAAATTTCCTAGTACAGTTGGAGATATTACTGGGAATCATGAAAATATTGGAATATGGAATGGGAAATTTCATTAGTTTGTTCTTCATAGCTAAAGCTAATGTTTTTCTCCTCCCATGTCCTGTCTCAGCTCAAAGTGTCTAAGAATTTATTTTAAGTGGGTTAAATACAAAGTTAAATTATAGTTTTTGTTTCTTCACTTAAGTAATATTGGTTTGGATAAGAAACAGTATATATGTTTGAACTCACAATTTGCTTACCTCAGCCTTTCAAATAGTGTTATTACAGACATGTAACACCATATCATTCTCTCATAATAGTTTGAAGATGCATGAAGGCATTGATAATTGCCTCAATGCTAACAGTATAGAGTGAAAATAATCTGAATTGTGAGATGATGACAGAAAGAAAAGGCTAGTGTAACTTGGGCTGGGAGTGTGGCTTAGTGGTAAAGTGCTTACCTAGCAGTCACAAAGCTCTGGGTTCAATTCCTTGGCACCACATACACAGAAAAAGCCAGAAGTAGTTCTGTGGCTCAAGTGGTAGATCTCTAGCCTTGAGAAAGCTCAAAGATAGTGCTCTTGCCCTCAGTTCAAGCCCCAGGACTGGCATATATATATGTATGTATATGTATATATATGTGTATATGTGTGTGACTATATAATACAGGGCTCCCTTGACATGCATGTCTAATAACTATTACTACTGTTATTACTAACAATGAAAACAAAATAGAAAGTAGCCCAGGAAAGTATCAATGTTTCCTTATCTATGGGCTGAATCAACCTAGGAGTTATTCTACCATAGACAGAAGATTTGAAGGAAAAACAGCATCAAATTTGAATGAAACAATGAAAACTAATCTAAACATGTTACTTTTTTTTTTCCAGTCCTGGGCTTGAGCTCAGGGTCTGAGCACTGTCCTTGGACTTTCTCAAGGCTAGAGCTCTACCACTTGAGCCTCAGCACCACTTCCGGCTTTTTTCTATGTATGTGGTACCAAGGAATCGAACCCGGGTCTTCATGCATGCTAGGCAAACACTTTAACCACTAGGCCAAACTCCCGGCCCCCATGTTATTCTTTTAATAGCAACATTAATTGAAAAGAAACAACAGGGAGATTTTAATCACTTATTTTAAGAAGAAATTCAGAAAACTAACTTTCAAGGCAAGCAATATAGTTAACCCTGCAGCCATTGTCAGCAAAGATAATACTAATAATCACATTTTAACTTCTTAGCATAGGATTCCACCATTTTCCCCACAATCTAGCCCCATTCTCACCTCCTAGTCTTATCAATTTTAAATTAAAAATTCCAGTTATTCTAAGAGGTTCTGCTTCCTTTGAGTACACCAGACATCCACACTTGTGCTATACTACTGTTCCAGAGATTTTTTTCAGGGAAATCACTTCAAGTCCCAGCTGAAATGCTGCATTTACCACAAAACGTTTCTGCTTGTAACCTCCAGTGAACCTCTCCTTTTCTTTGGCCTTTAATAGCACATGACTAAAGGCTCTGTCATCTGACTTCATTTGTGCTAGTTTGTATTATAGATTTTTGTAAACATGTCCATCTTTCCGACTAGACTAAACTCTTTAAGGAAGGAACCAGGCCTTTTTTTCCTTGAATTCAATTTTAAGTATAGTTCAATGCCTTTATCCACAGAGAATGTATTTGTGTCTACAAAGAGACTCCCAAAGAAAAACACTAGAGAACCCACAATTCATGCGTGTTTTTTTTTCCCCACTAGCTTTAGTTATAATTGAAGTCAGCAGAAGATACTTTCCTAGAAAACTGTAGTCACTGAAGCAAGACATTACTTCATTTTACCTTCCTTCCTCTGGGCTTTCTATACCCAAATGCAGTTTATGAATAATCTTCAAGACATCTTTTCACTGTAGAAAAGACCATTTTTTTTTCCAGAGTTCAGAAGATAAGGGTGAGATGTTAAAACTTGTAAATTTAGTTAGGGAGGTGCCTCATGCCTGTAATCCTTGCAACTCAGGAGGCTGAGATGGGAGGATCAAGGTTCAAAGTCAGCCCAGACACAAAAGGACCTGAGACTCTTATCTCAATTAACCTCTAGAAAACGGGAAGTGGGGCTTGGCTCAAGGGTAGGGTGATGGCCTTGAGCTGAAGAGCTCAGGAACAATGCCCAGGCCCAGGGGTAGGGCGACAGCCTCCAGCTGAAGAGCTCAGGGACAGAGCCCAGGCTGAGTTTGAGCCCCCCACGACCCACCAGAAAAAAAAAAAAACCTTGTAAATTTGCCCACTTCTAATGTTTGTCTAGCTCCAGTTTCATGATCAGATCCATTCCCAAACATTACAATCTGTTCCACTAAGCATGCAGATATCAACCAATGTATAAATACTAGTCATTGACTTCTCAAATCTAGAGGCCAGAAAAGACTCCTAATGCCCTGATCTACCCAATATTCCTTTTCCCTTCCCGATACTAGTCCTTCAGGCATAACAAACCCAGGGAAGGAACCAAGAAATCGTCTTAGGCCATCACTAGTGCTGAAAGCATGGATTGTAGCAGGTTAAGTGATTTTATTATTTATATTTCCAAGAACTTTTTTTGGGGGGAGGGAGGTGTTTGTGATAGTGACAGAGTACTAAATCTATTGTCTTCAACAGTGCATATCGTTTAGTCTGTGATCCTGTAAAGAATCGTCCGTCCTTTCACTTCTTGCCTTCTCCATCACTTGCTTTATTTCAGCCAGCTGTGTCTTTGAGAGAATTCTCATCAACACCAGGACTAGGCTGGAGTTCAAGAATCCATGAACTTATAGAAGTTAATATATGTCCTGTAAATGCTGCCTAAACTTTTGGGGATCATCGCTGTCGACATGCCACGGGTGAAAGTCAAGGGCCGATTTGCTTTGGCATGGCCAAGGTGACAAATGATAATCAGCTCTCCAAAGCCTGTGGGGAGCTCGTGAGGCCGGGAAAAGGTATCCAGAGCAAGCTTAGTAAGTACCAAGTGACCCCCCCGCCCCGCTTCCACGCCTGCCTTCGCCCAACGCTGACCTGGCTTTGCTGAACCTGGTACTGCAGGGCACATCTGCCTGTCCCCTCCTGCCCCCCCCACCCCCGCCCCCACGGAGGAGAACCAGGGTCGCCCCACCCCCGACTCCCTTCCCTGGGCACCCGTGCGCACCTGCTCTTAATCTGGGGAGCTGGAGGCCCAAAGGAACCTGAGAAAAATGGAGTCCCAGTTAAGTCTCACAACTGTCGTGGCTCTGCCACAGAAACTCTCGAGGGGCGTGCGGGGACAGGTCCTATCTAGGGGTACTCTTCTGTCCCCTAAGAGCACCTGTCTTTTTCTCTAATAGTCCGTGCAAAAAAAAAATAAAAATAAAATAAAAATGCAGCTGCTGGGTTTCTGGGAAATGGTGCCCATCGCGGAGAAGCACCCCGTTTCCAAGAACAGAGTGCCAAAGGGGTGCATGCCAGCGCGAGGCGGGCACTTTCAGCCCCTGGCACGCGCCCCAGATCTAGAAACCGGCTGCCCGCTGCCCGGCCCGGGGACCGCGGCGTCGCCGCCACCTCGGGGTTCGGTCCAGAGGCGGAGGAGTTCCTCGCCGCACCCTGGACTTCGAACCTCTCCACCCGGGCGATCGCCTGCCCCGGGGACCCTCCCCGCGAGCCACAGCGCTTTACCTGAGTCCCGGCCTGCGCGGGGGCTCCGGGGCGCAGCCCCGAGCGCAGAGCCCCGGGTGGATGGGGCGGTGGACACCGGCCGCCGGGCCGGGCGGCTTTTTATCCCGGGACCCGGCCCCCGGCGCGGTATTGGGCGAGCGGTCCCGTTACGCGCGGCTCCCCGCGCCGCCGCCCTCCGCGCCCGCGGCGCCCCGCCGTGGCGGTGGCCGGGCTGAGCCGCACAGACCCGCCTCTTCCAGGGGCGCCCCCCCACCTCCTCCTCCTCCTGCGCCCCGGGAAGTTATCCCCCGTGATCCCCCTACCCCACTCTGATCTTTCGTCTTTGCGTGGCACCCAGGCCAGTCTGAACCGGTTATGTCTGAGCTGCAAGGGGAGGAGGAAGAGGAGAGAGGAGAGAGGAGGGAGGAGGGAGGAGGGAGAAGGGAGGAGGGAGGAGGGAGGAAGACGAGGAGGAGGGGGAGGGGGAGAGGAGGAGGGGGAAGGGAGGAGGGGGAGGGGAGGAGGGGGAGGGGGAAGAGGGGGTGGTGATGGTGGTGGTGGTGATGGTGGTGGTGGTGGTGGTGATGGTGGTGGTAGATGGAGGAGGAAAAGCGGGTGGTAAGGGCGCTGCGCCTGCTGTCGTGGCTGCAAACTCGGCCAAAAAGGAAGGGGGGCATGGCCGGCCACAGCCCTGTCCGGCCAGGATTCACCAAGGCCGCAGGAGGGGTGGACACTGCCGGGCAGGCGTCCTGTCGGGGCCACTCGCGCGCGTCTCCCGGCGCTGCTGGATCTCCGCCGCCGCCCCCCGCACCCTTGTGCCCAGGCCGGGCTCGCCCTTCGCCCCGTGCATTCGTGGACAGCTTGGATCTGGACCCGAATGCCAGCCTCTCCCGGGTCTCCCTGGCTCCCAGGGCCACCGGACGCGCCTCTGGCCGGAGCTGTCTACCCGATTGGCAGGAATCCCAGAGAACCAGGCATTCGAACTTTGAGAAGTCGGTGCTCCTGGGCAGTGGAGAGTAAAGATCCAAGTGCTGTTCTTGTGACAGCTGCTGGGCAAAGGAGGAGGGTGCCCCTCAGTGCACACGGAACGCAGAGAGAAGAGAGAGAAGAGAGAGAAGAGAGAGAGAGAGAGAGAGAGAGAGAGAGAGAGAAGAGAGAGAGAGAGAGAGAGAGAGAGAGAGAGAGAGAGAGAGAGAGAGGGAGGGAGGGAGGGAGGGAGGGAGGGAGGGAGGGAGGGAGGGAGGGAGGGAGGGACAGAGAGACAGAGAGACAGAGACAGAGACAGGGAGAGAGAGAGACAGAGAGAGAGACAGAGAGACAGAGAGAGACGGAGAGACAGAGAGACAGAGACAGAGAGAGAGACAGAGACAGGGAGAGAGAGAGAGACAGAAAGACAGAGAGAGAGACAGAGACAGAGACAGAGACAGAGACAGAGAGACAGAGACAGACAGAGAGAGAGACGGAGAGAGAGAGAGAGACAGAGAGAGACAGAGAGAGAGAAAGGGAGAGGGAGACAGAGACAGAGACAGAGACAGAGACGGGAGAGACACAGAGACAGACAGACAGACAGAGACAGAGAAAGACCGAGAGAAGGAGACAGAGACAGAGCACGGGAGGAAGAGAGGAAGAGAGATTCTGAGGACACACTATCTGTCCAGCAGCTGTCTTACTAGCAATAATATCTTTGTCTGAAGGTAAGAGCCTCGGGAGCCAGCTCAGATGTTTGGTTCCCCGCTGAGACACTTCAGCAGACTGGGAACTGTACTGGAAACTGTACCTAGGTAACAGTGGCTAACTAGGAATGAGACACCCCCCCACACATACACATACACACACACACACACCTCCAGTGATGCTTTTTCCTCTTCCCCTTCTCTTTCCTCTCTTCCCACCTCCATGGTGTGTACTCAGTTTTCTTGGTTGTGCTCTTCTGGATTGTACTTGTCTGGATTGTTCTCTTCTGGATTCTGAAAGAGGATCTGCCTCCTTGGTGAAAATTTCCTTTATACATGGAAAGACAGGATCTTTCTATGTGGCGTTCTTACAAAGAGATCATTTCCAAAGTCTAAAGGAAGGCACCTAATCCCTTTGAGCCTGGTTCCTTACCTGTAATGTTAGAATAAGATTCTGAGTCTTTCCTGCATGTGGAATCTATGTGAATGAGAAATTAAAAACAAAGAAAACCTGGTCACAGCTGCCTTGACATTTTATTATTGTTTTTTTTTTTGCCAGTCCTAGGGCTTAAACTCAGGGCCTGGACACTGTTCCTGAGCTTTCTCAAGTCTAGGGCTCTATCACTTGAGCCACAGCACCATTTCTGGCTTTTTTTGTGTTTGCGGTACTGAAGAGCTGAACCCAGGGCTTTGTGCATGCTAGGCAAGCACTCTACCATGAGGCCACACTCCCCACCCTGTCGTGTTCTGTCTTCCCATCCCATCTGTTTTTAATTCTTTTTACTGAATTTTATATTTAAGGTAAGAGAAGAGTCAATAGTATCAATAGTATTGCATTTCTATAAAAGATAGAGCAGAAAATTATTTAAACACAGACACACACAGAGGAAGAGTGGAAGAGACATAGTCCTGGAAAAATAGTGTCTGGAAGGAAGAAAATGGGCAGAAGATGTTATGCACACCCTAAAAACTTACTTCTAAAAAGGAGAAGGAACTCAATAGAGATAGAGACTGCTTACCTAGCACTCTATTTTTAACCTGGTTTGTAATTATTCAAATGTGTTTACTTTTTGATAATGCACTGGTTGGCAATTTGTATATTTCTCTCTAGATGCTTTTTCTTTTATTCAAATAGATCCTGACAAGAATAGTTCATACCATCTCAACTGTGGTACACACACACATACACACACACACACACACACACAGTGAGTCATGGGGCTTGAACTCGGCCTGGGCACTGTCCCTGAGCTCATCAGCTCAAGGCTACTGTCCTACCCCTGGGTCTGAGCTCTTCAGCTCAAGGGTACCACCTTATCCTACAGACAAGCCCCATTTCCCGTTTTCTAGAGGTTAATTAGAGATAAGAGTCTCAGGTCCTTTTGTGCCTGGGCTGATTTTGAACCTTCATCCTCAGATCTCAGTCTCCTGAGTAGCTAGGATTACAATGCACCTGGCATTAATTTGTACTTTCTTGACTGTGAAGATAACTATGAATGTTTTAAACCTTGTCATGCAGATTTTTATTTTTCTAAAGTGCTTGCCTGTGTCATTTTTCCATTTGGAAGTTTTCTTTAGTTATTTGTTAAAGATTCTCAGTATTAATCATTTGATGACTACATGCACTTAAAGTGCCCTTTTAGTCTGAGAATTGCCTATGACTATATTTGAGTCACTGCACCCAGCATATATATACATATATATGAACATTTATTTCAAAATAAGAAAACTACACTTGGAAAATGCCATCTACGTCATCAACTAAGATTTTGAAGTTGCCTTCTCCCCATCCTAATCTGTACCAGATTTTCCCAGCTTTCTTTTACAGGCAGTAAATAGCCAGTAGTTCCATTTCTACTCAGGCCTGTCCAAACCTGTCCGTACAGAGCAGAAAATAAGCTAGTCCTCACCTAAGCTTTAGAGTGAGAGTGGATCCCGGCAGTAGAAATCCCTAATGATCAAGTTTGTTTCATGAATGGCGTGGCTGGAAAGAAGCCTGAAGAACTTAGTATAGAGCCAGACTGGGGGGTGGGGAGGAGGGTGAGGAGAGTTTGGCTTAAAGGATTACTGCCACAGTGGAATGTAAAAAATGTCCCCCTTCTCTGAGGTTCGTTGTTCAATCACCCTGCATTAAAGCCCTAAGACACATGAGAGAAGCTGGAGATTTACTCCAACCCTGACACTGTTCCTACAATGAGAATTTGACCTGCCGAAGCTCCGGAACTTCTTGCTAAGCACTCTGGCAGGAAAGGGCAGGTAGGTTAGTGAAAAGGAGACTGAAATTTCCCCCTTGTGTTCCCATGTTTCCATTCCCAGCCACATGAAGAAGCAAGATCTGCTGTTCAGGTGAGGTTCAGATAAGCTAACTGCTGCTGGCAGTGCTATGATTCTGTGCAGCATCTACCCTTTAGCCATCTCTGGGCCCACGTGTCAATGCATTTTTAACCAGATGGATTAATAGCAAAAGGCAAGTCATTAGATAAACTGGATGAGAAACTGATACAAAGGTGATACCCAGAATTAAGTTCAGGAGTTCATTCCTTGCTTTGTGTAACTGCGGCTATGGAGCATTTAAGCAGGAGGAATTTGTCACTAGTGAAGCATTTTAACACTTTCTCTTTTGGGGCTCTTATCTCAATCTTTGAGAGAATAAGATGGAGAAATTAACCTGAAATTGGACCATGATCCTTATTCCAGAAACAAAGCAATAGAGGGAACAGAGAAAGAATGCCAGGGTAAAGGTGCTGGGTAAAAGTCAGCACTTGAGTATCTGTCACACTGGTCTAGCACTTGACCTGCTGATAAAGTTCTGTTCTCATTGACACATGTTCTGCCCTATTTATAAAAGGCAGCATAAACAAGCGCCAGTAGCTTATATCTCTAATCCTAGCTACTCAGGATGCTGAGATCTGAGGACCAAAGTTCAGACCTAGCAAGTCAGAAATGTCTGAGACTTTTATCTCCAATTAACCACCAAAAAGCCAAAAGTGGATCTGTGACTCAAGTTGTAGAGTGTCAGCTTTGAGCATAAAAGCTAAAGGGACAACATTCAGTTCCTAAGGTCAAGCCCCAGTACTTGAACACACACACACACACAGCATAACTACAAATAAGAATATAGAATCGAGAGGGTTTTTGTTTTGTTTTTGTTTTTGTTTTTTGTAGGTCATGGGGCTTGAACTCTGGATGCTATCCCTGAGCTCTTCATCTCAAGGCTACTGCCCTACCCTTGAGCCCCACTTCCCATTTTCTAGTGATTAATTGGAGATAAGAGTCTCTCGGCTTTGTATTGCCCCGGGCTGGCTTTGAACTATGATCCTCAGATTTCAGCCTCCTGAGTAGCTAGGATTACAAGTGTGAGCCATCACAGACGGCTAGAATCAAGAGTTTTATAGCTGTTCACTCAAAGAGTTATCATTCAATTCATTCCAATTCATTATTTCATATTCTAACAAATGATCAGAGAATAATTCATGTGGATCAATTATTCCTTCTACTGCTTACAGAAATTTTGTTTAAAAAGGTGAATTTCAAATGCTAAAAATACACTCTGATAATTTTTTTTGCCAGTCCTGGGGCTTAAACTCAGGGCCTGAGCACTGTCCTTGGGCTTTCCTCAAGGCTAGTGCCACAGCACCACTTCCAGCTTTTTTCTATGTACGTGGTATCGAGGAATCGAACCTGGGTCTTCATGCATGCTAAGCAAGCACTATACCCCTAGGCCAAACTCCCAGCCCTTCTGTGATAATTTTTTTTACTGGCAATTTCCAGAAATATCATTTCAACTTTTGTTGCCTTTAGCTTTTATCATACTATCTGGCTCAAATGCTTATTAATGTTATTATTTTTTTTTAGTATCTCCATTTTTTTTGTCAGTCTTGGGCTTGAGCTCAGGGCTTGAGCGCTGTCCTTGGATTTTCTCAAGGCTAGAGCTCTACCACTTGAGCCTCAGCACCACTTCCGGCTTTTTTCTATGTATGTGGTACCGAGGATTCAAACCCCGGTCTTCATGCATGCTAGGCAAGCACTCTACCACTAGGCCAAACTCCCGAATACACTACTTCTTGATCAGCATCACCCATTAAAAAATACTCCTTAAGCTTTTGGAGGGAGGGGAAGAGAAAGAAATGCCTTTGAGAGTCTGCTGATTGTCAAGAAGTATCTCCTTTACTACTCAAAGCAATTTTTCATGTGTACGTATTGTTGTATCTACTTTACAGATGAAGAAATTGGGTTCTGAGAGATTTTTTCCTTGTTAGGTCACTCCACAAGTTATTTGTTGAGTAGGTCTGTGCTCTTATTCATCTTTCTCAGAAAAAATGATTCAAGCTTTGGGCTAATCCTGAGTACCATCAGCTCACATGCATTAACTTACCTAAAACCTTCCTTAGAAACTTCAGAATTAAGTTGTGAACCTGAATGTGGTGATTCACGTATATAATCTCAGCTACTTAAGAGGCAGAGATAGAAACATCTTGGGTTGAGACTAATCTAGGCAAAAACTTAGCAAGCAAGATAGATATGGTGGCTCGCTTGTAATCCCTGCTATGCTGGAGGGGAACCAAAGACTGAGGCCAGCCCTAGGCAAAAATGCAAGACCTTATCTGAAAAATAAAACTAAAGCAAAAAAGGACTTGAGTGAAAGTGCTTGCCTTACTAGCACAAGGCCCTTAGTTCAAAACTCTAGTATTATTATCGTCTGTATCTTCCTGAAAATTAAATGAACCAGAGAAGCTACAATATTTCCCCCCAGCCACAGTTAGTGAGATGTAAGGCTGGGGTTCAAATCTAGGCAGCCTGATTACAAAGAATAACATTCTCAACTATTACTCCATGTTATCACAAGCCGAAATCAGACACAATGTTTAATGGGACAGGTATGTCTTTTGTGTTTATATATATTGTGTGCGCCTAGATATTCATTTTCCATTTCACATCCTTTTGATTTACATTGAGTGGATTCAGCATTACAACCTAAACCACCAACACTGTTGTATGTACCAGTCTCCATAGGCAAGATTCATGACGCTGGCTTATACTCACCATGGAAATGAAATGAGCTTTTCTCTGTTTACACATTGAAACTCCATGCTTTTCAGATAAGTGTGAAGATTACTCTTTTCTTTTCTTTTCTTCTTTGTGGGTCATGTGGTTTGAACTCGGCCTGGTCACTGTCCCTGAGCTCTTCAGCTCAGGTCTACCACCCTACCATGGAGCCAAGCCCCACTTCCCATTTTCTAGAGGTTAATTGGAGATAAGAATCTCAGGTCCAATACTAAATCCACTAGCACAATGATGTTCATTGCAGCACTACTTACCTTAGCAAAGATATGGAACCAACCCAAATGTCCCTCAGTTGATGAGTGGATCAACAAGATGTGTTATCTGAACACAATGGAATTCTACGCTGCTGTCAGAAAGAATGACATCGCCCCATTTGCAAGGAAATGGAAAGACAGAAAAAATCATATTAAGTGAAGTAAGCCAGACTCAAAGGAACATAGGCTCAATGGTTTCCCTCATTTGTCATAATCAGTAGAAACCTTGGGCTCTCCTAGCAGAGATTTGCAATAGAGCAAAACCTAGATACATAAGGCCATACAGTATGACGCTAAATGAAAGGGCCTCTAGGATATAGAAACAAAAGCCATATAATGTGTAATTGTTGTCCTTAATGTAGTATGTTATCTCTCATCTCTTTTGCTGTCCCTTGGTTATCTTATTTGTTACAGTATCTCACTTTGTTATCTGATATATTGGATATATTTATATTTGGTTATTTGAAATTGGATAGGGAAGGGGGGCAAACAAGATGAGGGGTGGGGTAGGGGGAGGGAAATGGGGACCAAGACATGAGAAAGGGTATCAATGTATGTGAATTAATTCACCTTCTATCTGGCTACTATAATGTAATCCTTCTATTAATTACAATAAAAAATATATGAACAAAAAAAAAGAATCTCAGGTCCAGCCCTGGCTGGCTTTGAACCTTGATCCTCAGATCTCAGCCTCCTGAGTAGCTAGGATTACAGGCATGAGCCACCGCGTCCTGCTAAAGCTTACACTTTTCAGCCCTGATCCAGCACAGTGCCAGAACAGGGATCTCTTTTCAAATGAAGAAACAAACAACCATGTGAACATACCTATCATGAGTGTATGAGGAAATTGTCACTCGTTGTTTATCTGTGACAGATTATTAAAATTTCTCAATTGGGGCCGAGAGTTTGGCCTGGTGGTAGAGTGCTTTTCTAGCATGCGTGAAGACCCGGGTTCGATTCCTCAGTACCACATACATAGAAAAAAGTGGTGCTGTGGCTCAAGTGGTAGAGCTCCAGCCTTGAGAAAAGTCCAAGGATAGTGCTCGGGCCTTGAGTTCAAGCCCCACAACTGGCAAAATAAAATGCAAAATGTTTTCATGTGAAATACAAAAATGATCCATCAATAAAGAAATTATTCATTATTAAAAAGATTTCCCAATTATTTCATTCTACTGAGTTTTCATCTCCTCTAAGTAATTATAAGTATTTATTTAACCACACAGGACAAATACTACTAGCTTGTATTCACTTTACAGAAGGACACTAAGCCTAAATAAGCTTCCCAAAATCACAGGACAACCAAGCCACGGGGACAAGATGCAAACACAGGCAATGTGAGTCAGAGGCCATACATATGACCTCTTTTTATAGCCTGCTTCAGGAACCAGTGCTTGGAACATAGTAGGTTTTTATAATTGTATTGAAGGACCAGAAGGAGAAAATTCTTTCATGTATGTAAGAGAGTTCAAGGTCATGCTCATGTTTGAGTCAACAATAGGATCATGCGTATTATATATTCAGCTTACACAATCTACAGTGTGATCATTGTAGATAGCTGGAAAAGAGAGAAGGGTTTACTCCCAGAGGCAGACCGTCCAGTTCCAGTGGATCCAATTTCTTCTTGTGAAAATACAGGTAGAGTCAATGAGTTATTATCTCAAAATAAATGTAAGACCAGTGAATTGAAGCTTTTCTCTAAGTGCACCTCTAACCTCAGAATCTAACTTCACTGTATTATGTAAGATTTAGACAGCTCCAAACAGTTTTTCAGTTAAAAATGTGAAGGTTTATCCTTCTCCTCTTCCTTTCTCTGACATAAATCAAGAGAAAGAGTATGACCTCTTCTTTGCCAACAGGCTTCATAGAACCCAGTATTTGTGGCTCACCCAAAGACTTTATTCCACAGTTTCAGCAAGTAAACAAAAGTGGCCATCTTAGATCTATTTCATATGCCTCACTATTGAGCATGATAAAGACTATAACAGCTACCTTCACAGTAAAAAAAAAAGAAAGAAAGAAAGAAAGAAAGAAAGAAAGAAAGAAAGAAAGAAAAGAAAATACATACCCACAAGGGGCACAAATGCAATGTCAAGCTGTTCCCTTATAGTTTGACCCTAGATGAGATTGACACTGCTAGATGCCATCTAAAAGAATGAGTGCTCACCTAGCACGATTTGCTTGTGTTTATCCCGAAAACTCATTGTAGAACTTCTTGATCTTTTCCATCACAGTACTTGAAAATTATTCCAAACTGGAGGCAAAACAGCCCTCTGTAGATATGAAATACACTTAAGGTCCTCTGCTTTATTTATTTATTTACTTACTTATTTTGTTTATTGCCAATGCTGGGGCTTTACAATCTAGCTCAGCATTTTTGCTCAAGACTGGGACTCTTTGAGCCATACCTTCTGTTCTGGCTTTTTGGTTGTTGATTAGCTGGATCTGTCTGCCAGAGCTGGCTCCAACTGTCAATTCTCAGATCTCAGCCTCCTGAGGAGCTAGGATTATAATTAAGAGCCACCAGCTTCTCACTTTCTCTTCTGTATTTTAAAGACCATGTGAATCCTGCCTTCTGTTCAATATTCATATTTGTTTAATATAATACTAATAAGTATTAATACATATAGGTATTTGTTTAAATAGTTTATTTAAATAGTTAATGTTAGTACTCATTGACTGCAATGATAACAATAGAAACATCATAAGAAATTATTAGGCACAGTATCAAGATACAAACAGGAAACATTTTATCCCAGTCAAATGGAAGATCCTTAAGGGGAAATTAAAAACAAAACAAAACAAAAACTATATAGCTCTGAAGAGGGTTACATAAACTATCAAGAGGCACCCAAAATTAGGGACAGTGGGTATCTGCTCCTGGACTTTATATGACAAAGGAAAAATCACATGTTCTCAGCCCCTGGGAGAAGAACACCCACCTACGAAGTAGGCATCACCTGACAGGAGCTGGAAGTGGACAGAGATAGTTTTATGGCCAATGACAAAGTGCCAAAATGGGTGTGGAGAGAATATCCTCACCTTTCTTTCTATCTGTGTGTGTCTCTCTCTGCTCTCAAATCTCTTGATGGTGCCCACCTTTGACCAAACCCAAGCAGAAGCTATCATGGGAGTCAAGGAATTGCTGCCCACATAAGAGACAAGCTTTCAAGAACATAGAGACAAAGCAGGGCAGATATAGGGTGGGACCACAGAGGATAGCAAATGGTGAATGGACCAGAATCATCAGGCGCTGAGCTAAGCACTTAACCTGCATTGTGACCTTATATTTTCATAACAACCACCTTATGAGGTAGGTTCTATTTCCTCTATTTTGCAGATAAAAATCCAGAGGTATGGAATTTAAACCCACAGCTGACTCTGGATTCTATATTCTTTACCTCAATGTGTGTTACTAAAATAATATCTTGAAAAAATGACTCACCTAGTTTGAAAATACAAGTAAAAAGTTTTCTTCTTGTCACATTCTTGTGCTCATGGCCACCCTGATTCTTGTGTTAGTCCTAATTTCATTGGTAATTCACCTTATGACCAGTCTTGTGCAGTTTATAACAGTAACATTACCTTCAACTTGCAATCCTTTCTTGAATTCTGTAAATGTGCTTCATTTATGTGTTCTATTTATTGCAGAATGTAAATTTCCACTCACAAACCATAAGATATACCAACCATGATCCACATTAATTTATGAATTCATCGAAACTTCCTAATAATTTATTTTGTGCCAGGCATCTTATGAAAGGAAGGGGCTTGCAGTACAGGAGAAAAGAAAAAGATAATTACTCTACCGGGTTAACTACTTCCATCAGGGTGCTTGTCTTATGTGCAGGGACCAGAGTCTGGAGCTCTTCCTAGATAGAGAGGGAGGCATTCTGAGACTGAAGAATATTTGCAAAATCTTCATGGCTTGAAAGACTCCTGTGGTATGCTAAGGAATTAAAGGCAAAAGTATTGGGGGAGAAGTATGAAGTAAATAGCAATCCGGCTTTTGATTTGCAAGCAAACAGTCCCTTTTCTTAGCAAGATTTTGTGAATTGGAAAACTTGGGAGGATTTAGGTATATTTTTTTACAGATCCCATTAGCAAGGAGATATAACCGTCTCAGGAAATTAGTGAACTCTGTTTGATATCTACACTTTGCAGGATTTTATTCAAGATTCAAAGTCCCAAAAGAAAGAGTTGGGCTAAAAGTGGTGAAACCATATGACCCATTTACGGTAGAGGAAGATAAGATGCTCAGAGAGTACAGTACTCAAGAGGACAGGTGTTGGTGTTAGGCTGAATATAAAAATGCAAATACTTTCGATGGTAGTTTATAGTGGGGATATTCTTGTCTTTACATTGAGGAAGCAAAGGAAAACCCCTGAGAACATTCTAAACAAAAGAACATGATTGGAATTATATTTCAAATACAATAATTTCTAAACGCCATGTTGGAGATAGGCTAGAAAGGAGACTAGGAGGCTGCTTTAATAGTTAAGGTGAAACATATAAGAACTTAGGATCAATGAATTGTCAAAAGATAAATAGGCCATTCTGAGAGATTAAGGAGTGCAACTGATGAATGCAGGGATGAGTAAAGATAAATAAAAGTCTAGACCTATTTCCAGATTTCCTGTGAGAGAGTACACAAGCACCACTTGAAATTTTCAGAGGTATGCCTGAGATTCTACAGTATGGGGTCCAAATATGTCTCATTGTTCTCATAACACAGTACAAATTAAGAAACTCTAACATCATTAAATCTAAAAATATCCTCAGGATTTTTTTGAAGCTATAAATGCTACATACTCTCTTGTCAGACTCAGTTTCCTGATTTGTGGAATATAATATATAAGTATAGGTCACTGAATAGATGAGACGCAACTAAGAATTGTGCACTCTATTAGATGCCAAAGAAGTGAAATACAAAGCAAATGCTACAGATTTACTGAGAACAGGCATCACTAGCCAAAAGAATCATGAGTTGATTAGACTTTCAAAACCTCTGGGGGGGGAAAAAGGAGCAATGTCTTTTGGCATTAAAAAGCAAACGTCCATCAAAACTTGAATGTACAGCCAGCTTAGACAGTAGCATGCCAACAGTCTACTTACATTCAACCAAATCCATTTCTACATACTTAGATAAAAATCATTATGCTTCTGAATCCACAGAGTAAATTGACCCACAATATAAGTACATAGTTTCATCATTCAGATTCTGCTACCCACCAAGCTATGGCTGAATAAATTATCAACCTTATATTCAATGATAATTAGAGACATCTCCATCTGTTAAATCTGATCTTTCAAAAATCATTAGAAATACACGGGATGATTTTGGATATTTTCATTCCTATGAGATTTTATGTTTTGTTTATTTTTACATCTTTTCATCTGCAAATGGGAGAAGTCATTTGTAACTCACATGGTAATTGTGAAGAAGTACACATAGTAATTGTGAAGAAACATGTAAGCAGAAAACAGTGCTTCACAAATCAACATGGTAAGTGCTACATGATCACTTGCTTTTATGAATATTCCAAACAACTTCACAACTTAGGTTCTGGTCCATCATTCCTATTATATAGTTAGACAGGTAAGTCCATTGACAAGCTTACAACAACCAGGATGTCCTATAACCTTAAAGGTCTGTCTGCAAAACCAGTTATTAAGATTCACTGAAGATGTTTCTGTGGTGACAGGCAAGTATGACAAATAGTCCAGAGAACCAACACAGTTAAAAGATCCTCCAAGGCTTACTGACGCCACTCAGGCATCACTCTCATTCTAGATCACATAAAAGTTTCTATAGTTCAACACCTCTCCTGTCAGCTATGTTCTTTGGGAACTACAGAACTAGATCCTGCTGTAGATGTGATTCTTGGAAAGGCTAGCAGTTCAACTTTTCTTTGGCTGGTCAAGATTATTTTTCAACTGGTTCTTTAGCCAGTAGTATTACCAAATACCACCAAATAAATCAGGGAATGAAGATGATAGCTATGAGGTGGAATGGAAAACATCCAACTCCTGTGATTTCATTAACTATAAATTCAATAAGTTTGAGGCTCCAATGTCATATTTTATGAGAAGGCATTGGTGAGTACCCCAAGCCAAAATCAATATGCAAATAGGTGGGTTTATTTTAAAAAATGAACCATAGGCATTGATTCATTGTAGCACACAGAATTCCTCTATCTACACATCGGATGGAGTGAGGCTCTTAAATGGCAAGAAAAGTAACCAGCACCTCACAGGCTGTTTACAGAGCAGGTACCTGATGGTGATAAGGTAAATAAAGCTAATCATCAGTGAAGAAGTATCTTGTGTCAACTTGAATGATCACCCAATTTAAGATATTTGAACAAGTTTTATATATAATTTGCTTCTTAGTATGAAATGAAACATAAGAAAGCATATGACATGATTTGACTTGAATTGCCAGAACAGATAACTCTATAGGTGAGACTGGTTGAGGGAAAGGAGAGACACAACTAACAATGAATTTTAGTAGAGTTCCTGTTTGGGGTCATGACAAAATTTTGGGGTTGTGCATTTTCAATTACATGTCAATTGTGTGTCAGTTGAAAATGGTCTTTAAATTATATCTTAATAAAGCTGTTCTTTAAAACACATCTTATCGCAGATACAATTTTAGCTTTGCCTGTAGTTTTTAGAAGCTGTCCTAAAACATACTTGTAAATTCAACCACCTGAATAACAGAACTGACTAATGTGCCCATGTCAAGCCCAGAGACAGTCAATGTGTGGTAAACCATGGAAAAACTGAAATCCTCAAAGAATAGTTCATGGTTAAATGTAAGCTGTGACATGTGCCAGCTCAAAGGAAGCCCAACACCACACAGCAGCTTACATTTTCTCTATCATCTCTAGTCATGGAAAAGACTCAGTTGGTAGCAGGACAAGCTTGCATTCAAGCTGGGTTTTTTAAAAATCAATCTTGAAACATTAACTCCCCATTTGTTCACTTCCCTATAATTACATAGCTTTCCTTCATTTTTTTATGAGTTCACTGCCCCCCAACCCCACATAGTCTCTGTACCTGCTAGGTTCCTTTTTTTTTTTTTTTTTTTTTTTGCTAGTCCTGGGCTTGAGCTAAGGGCCTGATCACTGTCCTTGGACTTTCTCAAGGCTAGAGCTCTACCACTTGAGCCTCAGCACCACTTCTGGCTTTTTTCTCTGTATGTGGGACCGAGGAATCAAACCCGGTCTTTGTGCATGCTAGGCAAGCACTCTACCACTAGGCCAAACTCCCGGCCCCACCTGCTAGGTTCTTTGAGTCTTCACTCTCCCTCCATATCTCTACTTTGCCAGTTTTTCAACAATCCAGTCTCTTCTCTAATGTCACCTTCACAGGAAAAGTTTCTTAGATTTCCCCCTAGCTGAAACAATCTTTCCCCACATAGGTCTTCTGCTCCATTGTTCTACTCATTTTCTCCCAGTCATGAAATTTTCATGTGCATATCAATTTATTTGGCTCTCTCATTAGAAAGAAAGCCCTATGAGGGCAGGGACCTGCCTATTTTGTTCTCCAATATATTCCCATACCTATAGTACTACCTGGCTGACAGTTAGTGCTTGACAAATATTTATTAAATAAACAATCTCCTAGTGAATGATGTCATTCAACTTCCCTAAACAAAACCACAAAGGTCTATCTCTGTGTTTGATATCACACTTTTTACAGGACTCTAGGGCACTGACGCTCTGGGGGATCAGTTTAGAACCACTGCCTGGCTGAAAGGGCAAATGGAAACCTAGTTGGCCACTAAGGACTTCTTGTGCTTTCACACTAATCTTCTCTCCTCCCTGGTCCCCGGTCAGATGGCAGAGTAGCTCAGGGGCCTTCCCTTTGGGTTTATAAATAAATCTGGTCTCACTACTGAACTTAGACTGGCCCACATGGCACCTTGCCTGTAGTTTGCTTAGTTAGTAGAACTAGGCCTAATAAAATCAACAAATAGGTCTGCAGAGAATAATCTAGAACAGTCACCTAGGCCTGAGTGGTCACACAAACACAGACACAGATCTACCCCTCACATGTTCCTCCAGGCTCTTCAGAAGCTGTTTATCCCAAGACTATTCAGGGCTAGAAATTGAATATTCTTACTGAAATGATGGTGTGGTTATTTTTGTTGGAAACACTTTAACTGGACGCTTATATGTTAGTGCAGTTTATAACAATCTTTGTTAAAATAAAACCTTCCTGTAACTCTGGAAGTATTACTAAGTCCATGCAATTGGCACATTTACCACTGTTTTCATGGGTACTTTTATTGTTTTCATGCATGGAGCACAAGACAGTGACCTGAGATTTCTGAGTTTAAATTTGATAACACAAAACAAGGGAGCTCAGTAACTAAAGAATGCATATGCCATTTTAACTATGCTATTGGCAAATATTAATTATGCACAATGGTGGGCTTTCTTATGGCATTTTCAGAGATGTATGTCATGGACCATGATGATATTTTAGTGCAGACTGATACTTTAGAAAGAGGAAAGAGTGATCTATAACATACCCACGTTAACACATTCCTAGTTTTTCCTAACACATTTAGAGCGGACACAGTAGTCATTTAACTCATTGAATTCTTAAGCTTCAGCTTGAGACACTTCATTGCAATCCAAAACTCTTGCATTCTAAATGAGAAAACAGTAAGATAATTAACATCTATGGCATGATATGAGGCGGAATAACTAAATGACTGCATGGTTATCTCCAGGGAAGTAGACACAGATGGCTTTCAGTTGAGGGTCTTGTTCTTTCATCTTCCAGCTGCAACACCACAAATAGCGAGTCTATAAACTTGAGCATTTTACTTAATTCCTTTGAACCTGCATTTCCTTATGTATAAAATGGCACTGCCTCATTGACTTGTTAGTATAGATTAAATTTCATAAACTATGCAAAACATTAAGCACAGTACATTTCCACTCTACATATGTGCTTTTATAATTAGCAAAGATTCTGGCAAGCTTTTTCTGACCTCTCTTTTCAAAATCAGGATAATTTCTTCAAGGATCCACTGAACTGGGAAGATACAAATTGACTTGAATTGATGTGACATGAATAGCATACAGCTATCTAGGCTTACTGGTGGCCAGAACTAACTATTCTCCCTCCTCTTCTTCCTCCTTCTTTTCTTTTTCATTCTCCCCTCTTCTCCATCCATTTCTTCATTCCCTTTCCCTCTCCCCTTCTCTAGCATGATTTTACTTCTGCAATTATTGGTGGATGATCATCACCATGCCTGACTTCAGGAATTTTGTTTTTATGAGTGATAAATTGTTGGTCATAATTGGTTTATGCATGTAACCCTAGCTTCTCAAGAGGCTGAAATCCAGATGATACAAGTTTAAGTCCAGCCTGAGCAGAAAAGTCACAAGATTCCAACTCCAAAATAACCAGCAAAAGGGTGGGCTGGAGGGGTGACTAAAGTCACAGAGTATCAGGTGAGCAAGTAAGAAAGCAAGCAAGCAAGCTTAAGGCCTTGATTTCAAAAACAGAAATAGTATATACTTCACAGCAAAGGATGAGGGGACATTAAGTTCTAAGACCATAGAAATCCACTGTAGAAAAACATGTTACTTAATCCAGATTGCACACACACACACACACACACACACACACACACACACACACATATGTAATCAAGAATATTGTTTCTATTTGTGAAAGCAATCCTTTCTCCACTCCTACTGACTGGAGCCATGAGTTCCTTACATGGCTACTTACAGAATAAGCTCTGCCCTTATAGAGCTGGGTCTGTTTTCTATAACAAAATCTTAGATTTATTCAATTCTGTTGTGATACACATTTTCATGCAAATTACAAGCCAGATTTTTTAATTGTTCACAGTATTTCTATGATATGCAAAGCAGATAGAATTGACCCTTCCCTCCTTCCTTCTTTCCCTCCCTCCCTCCTCCTTCCTCTCCTCCTTTTGCTTTCTTCCTCTCTCCATAGTCAGAGTAGAAAATCCATCAAGGTTAAACAAGTTGCCCAAAGTCACATAGCTGTCCAGTAGCCAAATCAACAGGATAGTAGAACACCAAATCCATGAGCTGCACAGAGATTTTCCAAACCATTATGTGAATATAATTCATGGGAAACTTGCTACAATGCAGATTCTCACCTCAGTAACTTTCAGGAGTGTTAGGATTTGGGGTTTCTAATAACCCTAGAAGTTCTTGCTACTGATAGTACTTGGGTCATCTACTATACCATCATTCCACCTCAGGCATATCCTCAATCATAATTTTAGCATTTGCACATTCTCTGATTTCCCCCCCACTAGACTGTGGACTCTATGAGAGCAGGAACCAAATCTGTTTTGTCCATCACTTTGACTTAGTTTTCTACCTATTTGGCAAAAAGGAACTGGATCAACATTTCTTGAAGAGTGAAGAAAAATTGCATTTCCCAACATTAGTTATATGTTTGACTCTCATCGTTATCACGTGTTTTTCTTCTTTGTATAAAATCTAGACATAATTCCTCAACTCAACCATAACAAACAAAGCCCTCCCAGAGCCAACCAGCTCAGACTTCTGTCTCCAGTAGAACTAAGCCCAGGAATCAGTGGAAGGGCATTATTGATCTTGGGCCAAGTGCATTGGTTAAAGTGGAACAGGTGTCTGAGGCTTGCTTTAATTCAGTTTGAAGTAAGATACAATGCTTCTGCTCCCACCTATAGATCATGATAACAACAGCTTACTATAAAGTAAGGGCTTTTCACATGTTAGACACTGCACCAAACTCTTGGTACTCATCTCTACAAACCTAGGACATAAGATACAGGTGCTATTCCTTAGTTAAGAAAGCTGAAGCACAAGTTAAGAAGGGAAGCCAGGTTATGTATTGTATGTGCTTCCTGTGTAGTCCAGCTTCAGGTTTGCTGATTCTAATGAAGGTGCCTACGTCCTTGAAGCTGGATGCTAAAGGGGGAAGGGCTTAACAAAACGATCAAATAATTCCCTAAATACAGAAGTGACTTTGCTCAGCAGTGAGTTATCTGAAAACTGGCTCAAAGAATTCCCAGGTTAAGGAGCTGGGGAGATACATTTCCTATCAACAGAAGAGGAAAAATAGACAAAAATAGGAAAGGAACACTTGGAAAACAGTAGAACTTTTTGTTCTAGTGTTCAGTTAATGCTCAGTCTGACTCTGTTTGGCTTGTGGTTAAATATCCAACATCACTGGAAGGTCAGGGAAGAGTCAGTTCAGGAAGATGTCTCAAAGTTCCAATTCCTTTCACGCTTCATTAGGTCTCTTATAAAACCTTGAATTGGTGATTGGGCCAATTCTGAGAAGAAAGTCATCACCCTGAAGGAATTCGAGGTTATTTTTTTAAACATGAATGTCTAATTTAAAAAAAAAGTGTAAAGGACAATAAACTTGGCTTTTCAAAAGCTTAAACAGCAGTTCAATAGTTATATTTTAACAATGACAGAAAGAAAATGAAGAAATTAAGAAAACAAGTTGGAACTAAGAAAGAGGTAAGCTTAGCTTTCCAGTTAAAAGATTTTTAACTGGAATGAGAAAATACCCAGAGAGCAGTACTAAACATAGTGATAAGGACCTGAAAAGCATATTATGCCCAAATAAACTGAAGTTGAGCTTAGCAGATATATTTTATTTTACTAGTGTACTATTATTTATCTTTGAAAAAAATATGGTATTATTGGTTGTGAGGGCTTAAGACCTAGTCTGATACTTTCTAGTTAGGACCTCACCTTTAAGATTGGCATAATTCTCCCAGGACTGACTTTCTTCATTGCTTACAGGATGGAAGGCTGGGGGGCAGGGACATAACAACATATACCTGTCCTGTAGGATTTTTGTAAGCCTTGTGTTAATTATCATAAAGTGAGCATTTAGCTCCAAATAAAAATGAACATAGCAATATCCTATTTTTCAATTTTTTCTTGCATGTTCCTCCTAAGATAAAATTCTCTTATAAAGCTTTCTACTCGTCCCTCTTAAATCTTGATAGGAATAGTTTTCTTACTTTTCCAGGATTAAGAAAAACAGTCTCCCTACCAACTGATTCATAAAAGAAAATGGGTAGCTCACACCTTTAATTAGCTATTTTGGAAGTTAAGATCAGCAGGAATATGGTTGAAGATAGCTGGGGCAGAAAAGTTTAAAACCCTCTTTTTAACTAAGAGTTAGGCCTAGTGATATGGCACCCCTATTACTCTAGCTACAGAGGCAGATCTCACTCAGGTATATACTTGGGGGAAAAAAAATCAAGATACTATCTCAAAATGCCTGCAGAAAACAGACATGGAGATTCAGCTCTACCCCAAAGGCCCTGAGTTCAAACCTCAGTAATATATTTTTTTAAAAAGTGACAGTGAGGACTGGGAGTTTGGCCTACTGATAGAGTGCTTGCCTTGCATGCAAAAAGACCTGGATTCAAGTCCTCAGTACCTGAGTTCAAGCCCCAGGACTGGCAAAACACACACACACACACACACACACACACACACACACACACACACACACACAAACCTATACTTTGGGCCAGGAGTTTTGCCTAGTGGTAGAGTGCTTGCCTAGCATGCACAAAGACCCAGGTTCGATTCCTTGGAACCACATACATAGAAAAAAATCTGGAAGTTGTGCTGTGATTAAGTGGTAGAGTTCTAACCTTGAGAAAGTCCAAGGACAGTGCTCAGGCCCTGAGTTCAAGCCCCACAACTGGCAAAAAAAAAAAAGTGACAGTGAGGAAGAAGGAAGCAAGACAAGGAAGAAAAAAGGAAGGAGAGGGGAAGAGGAGAGAAAAGAAAGAAAAAAGAAAAGTGAACTATACTATATGTAAACATTATGTCTTTAGAAAGTTAAAAATTTATTAAACATTATTAAAAATAGAATGGCTCACTGCACTCACAAACTAAATTGTTAAGTTAAAACCCCTCTGTACAACTACTTAAAGATAATACAAATAAATAGGACAACAAAAATAGAATGGCATGAAAGGACAAAAAAGGCTTTAAAATATCAAATTTATTCTTAATTTTACCTACTAATTTTAACTAACATTGTAAATAAGAACAATGTTTTAAGAATCAAGAATCAAGAAGTTTTATGACTCAGTGGTATAGATTTTTCAGAAAATAAATCCACTTCAATTTATTTGTAAGTCATCCAGTACTAAAGAATACCATGTTATTTCTATTGTAATGTTTTATCGGCTTCTGGAATAAGTTGATGGTGTCAGCAAAGTAAAGTTACTCAACACACATATAAATTTTTATTCACTGGTGTTCAGCTTGAAATGTACATGGGAAGAAAGTCAATTTTCTAAGAAGTTATAACAACGTACATAATAGTCATTAACTCAACAAATAAAACAAACAAAATTTTTAGAAGTCTTCCCACTATTTCATCTTCCAAACTTGGAGTGGTAGTTGTAGAAATTAATATCCAGTTTTTGCCAGTCATATTCAGAACTCTTGTTCCCTGGGGGGATAAAAAAGAGAAAAGTATCATTAGATGAACTTATGTATAGTGTTAGTGCTTTCCAACTCCATGTAGTATCTTCACTTGAAACATGTAATGACAAAGATAAGTTTTCGAGGATTTTTATTTATTTATATTTTGCCAATCCTGGGCTCGAGCTCAGGGCCTGAGCACTGTCCTTGGACTTTTCTCAAGGGCGCTCCACCACTTGAGCCTCAGCACCACTTCTGGCTTTTTTCTTTTTTTTGCCAGTCCTGGGCCTTGAAGTTAAGGCCTGAGCACTGTCCTTGGACTTTCTCAATGGCTAGAGCTCTATCACTTGAGCCTCAGCACCATTTCCAGCTTTTTTTTTTTTTTTTTTTTTTTTTTTTTTTGCCAGTCCTGGGCTTAAACTCAGGGCCTGAGCACTCTCCTTGGACTTTCTCAAGGCTAGAGCTCTACCACTTGAGCCTCAGCACCACTTCCGGCTTTTTTCTATGTATGTGGTACCAAGGAATCGAACCCGGGTCTTCATGCATGCTAGGCAAGCACTTTAACCACTAGGCCAAACTCCCAGCCCTGCTTCTGGCTTTTTTCTATGTATCTGGTACCAAGGAATCGAACCCGGGTCTTTGTGCATGCTAGGCAGGCACTCTAACACTAGACCAAACTCCCGGCCCCCCAAGGAATTCTTACTATTTGTAACCAACAACTGAAATTATTTCTTTCCCATGCATTTTGACCACCTTATGTCATGATTATAGGTTCTTCCTTGTCAAATTTCCGTCCCTTTCTTAAATAAGTTTCTCATCTTTCTAAAAGAAATAACAAGAAAATTTTGTAGTGATCATTATCTTCTTATATTAGTCATGGATTGGTTATGACGTGGCTGTAGTTCTTTATCATTTTAACCATTGCATTGGTATAGATGATGCTCTCTTTCCTCGAAACCATGCAATTGCTGTTCAGGAAATGAGAACTTGAAGACATGGAGAAAGGTAGAAAATGACAGGTTTTTTTTTTTTGTTTGTTTGTTTTTTTTTTTTAAGGTTTTCTTTATTTCTGGATCTGATCTTTTGTCCAGAACTGGTCCCATATTATTGTGTCACCTATGAAGATATCAAACATCTAATTTCTTCAACATCTCTGTGTTTCAGAAATAGTTTTATTTTTAATACCTAGAATTTTGAAAAGGTATCCATGCATGGTCTGCTTTCCATACTGTCCTAGCATTTCACACGTCTATTAGGGTGGGCTTGTGGGAGTTGAAAATCCTTCATCACCTCTTTTCAGAGAATGCAGAAACAAGAAACCATTTACACATCCTCAGACTAAAAATGTGTTTAGGAATGTATGCCTTTAAAAAAAGAGGAAGATAAGGTGAGACAGAGAGAGGAGACAGGAAGAGGCAGAGGGGGGAGAGACAGAAACAGGGAGAGAGAACTAGGGAGAAAAAGACAAGAGAGAGATAGGAGATGGAAGAAGACAGGGAGAAATACTCAGATGAATCCTAGGCAGATGCTGCTGTCTTCTCCCATTTTGAGGACATTCCTTTCTTCTGTAGTTTCCGCCTTTGACTTTGGTATCTTCAGCGGGTGTTCTTTTGGTTATCTTCTCTCTCCAAAAGCACTGAGGTCAGAAGTGAGAGAGGAGCAGAAAACTAGTAGAGACTGACTGGAGAAAAACCCCTTTCTCACCTGAATGAATTTCAGGTAGTGGTAGGTAACACAGATCCTCTTTATTTGCGGGGGGGGGGAGAGAGTTTCTTTCTTTCTTTCTTTCTTTCTTTCTTTCTTTCTTTCTTTCTTTCTTTCTTTCTTTCTTTCTTTCTTTCTTTCTTTTTCCTCCTCTGCTCTTGCTAGACCAAAGTGCATTCAGCACAGGTGGTGTCTTAGCAACCGCAGTTCCTGTGTGAAAGCACATTAGGAGGTTTAATTGAACTGAAATTGGGAGTGGGGGGTAGGGAGTGCAGGAAGCCTGCACGGGGAGACTCTAAAATTACTTTCCAAAGAACACAGAGAAAGATGTTGAGGAGTGTGTGGGCTTTGGAAATTAAGACATTTTAGGTTCATTTTAATACAGAATTGTATAGCTGAAATAAAATAGTTAACAGAAAGATTCAGTGAACTCTAAGACTTCCTAGCAGAATAATCATTTGCCATACTTAAAAAAACCTCCCTAAAAAATGATGTCAAATAAAAGCTGCAATAACTGCATGACAATAACAACAACAACATAAACCTTCTCTATGTTTGAGATTGTATGTCAATTTTTCCCTGGCTTTTACAAATTAGAAAATAGAAGAGTTGATTTATAACCTAAGCCAGGATATAATATATCCTTTAACCATGTGCCTTCGATGTTAACCTTATACCATATATATAATAATGGTAATTGTGCTCCAAGATATTTCTTATACTTGTTGTTGTGCTTTTTGTTTTGTTGTTATTGTTGCTATTTCCTTGCTCTGATCTCTAATTCTTTTCCTCTAGTTAGCTTTGCTTGTTTTGTTTGAAAAATGAGCTATTTATCTCTTTGGGATCAAATTACTTCAGTTTTCTAACATTTTCAGACTTTTGGAAACTTTGCATATGTAGAAAAACTTATCTTAGGGATGGGCTCCAAATTTAACCACAAAATTCTTTAATTTACTTATTACTTCTTTTTTTTTTTGAGGCAAAGTCTCATTAAGCATCCCAGGCTAGCCTTTACCTTACCATTCTCTAGCCTTGGTCTCATAAGTGCTGGAATTACAAACATATGCCACCACACTTGGCCACAAATTCATTTATGTTTCAATATATACCCTTTATAAGTATAGTCTAAAGATAACTTTTTTTGATTGTGACCTATCCCATGAAGCTAAGTGTAGAATTTCCAGTTGTGATGTCTTGTTGGTGCTCAGAATGTTTCAGAGTTTGGAGCAATTTGTACTTGAGGGTTTTGGATTAAGATTGCTCCATCTACGTATTTTCTATGTACAAAAGTAGGCAACTCATAAGTGAATAAGTGGAAGGCAGAGGTGAGAAATGACAAGCTTCCTAACAGTTTTACAAAGTAAGGGCGTACCCATGGAAATGGCAATTTGATTCACAATATCTTTCATTACCAAAAAACTACAAAAACAATAAGGAGACTGTCCAGTTAAACCATGTTTTAGCCATAACTTGAGTCTCCTTTATTCATCTAAATGATGGCTATTACAAATATAAAAGCATGACTTGAAAATGATCCTTCAATAATTATGAGGTGAGTGAGCTGATATAGTTGTAATCTCATCATTCATGAGGCCGAAGCAGGAAGATAGTGAGTTTTTAGATTTACATCATTGGACGAATACAAATTCGTACTGTAGTTAGCATGCACATATCTTATTAAGCATGAAAATTTTGAAAATTGCCAGATGCCAGTGGCTCATGCTTACAATTCTAGCTACTCAGGAAGTTGAGATCTAAGGACATCAGTTTAAAGCTGGAGAAGGAAAAACTGTAACCCCCCCCCTCAGAAGTGGAGGTATAGCTTACAATGGCTTGTGCAGATAAATCCAACCAACAGCACACACACACACACACACACACACACACACACACACACACACACACACACAGAAAATGATAAACATTACAGTACTTTGATTACATTCTACTGTATTAATTTACATTATTTCTTACTCAGGTAGAATCTAAATTATCAAGTGTTTTCCCTCCTCTTTGAGATTTAATAAACATTTGAAAGGAAGTTATATAAGTAGCATCAGTTTTCAAAACAAATACCCCAAAACATCATAGCGTTGTTTTGCTTTTGGCAGTGTCAGGGGTTGAATTCAGGTTCTAGTGCTTGCTAGGCAGACCCTCCACCACTTAGGTATGCCTACAGCTTTCTGGCTTTGTTTTGTTTTGTTTTTTACTAAATAAAACATACACTGAAACCACACATAAATTTCAGACAAGTTGAAACAATTTAAAAAGTATGCTAGACGTTATTGAATGTGTAAAAATCACAACCTTCTATTTCCAATATTACATCATTTGGGGCCAAGTATGTTTCAGACTGAAAAGTCAAGCACCTACAAATAATTTCCCTTCCCATTTCAATCCACCTACCTGCTGTTATCCATTTTCAGAAGACACTGGAGTCAGTATATTATTTTATAAAATGTTCTACTGAAAGCGGAATAGATCATCCTGGTTTTCTTCTAGCTTTTAAAACATTTTTCTTTTGAATACATCAAGATGAGTCTCCAAATAATCTAACAACAACGGATGTGTTCATTACTTATTTGGCACTTGAGTAGTGCCATCTTATGAAGTTGGTTAGATAGAAAATAGTAGTTTTTCTAGGAGCTGGTTTCATTATATTCACGTTCCACTCTGTCATGGACATGCATGCCTTTTTTGGGGGAAACCTCTATTATCTGATTTTTATGTTTTTTTTTATTAAAGAATTTATTAACATTGATTTTTACATCATATTTTAAATGACAAGTTTAACAAACGTGTTCAAGAAGGGAATCTCTATTTGCAATCACTGGGACTTAGTATTTAGAACTTAATCAAAATTAGGCTAAGGCTTTGTATGTCATAGAAACATATTAATTTATGAAATAAAACATTATGTCTATGTTTGTTTTAAATAAATATTTTTTTCCAGTCCTGGGCTTGACCTTGGACTTGAACTTTCTCAAGGCTAGAGCTCTACCACTTGAGCCTCAGCACCATTTCTGGCTTTTATTCTATGTATGTGCTGCCAAGGAATTGAACCCCGGTCTTCAAACATGCTAGGCAAGCACTCTACCACTAGGCCAAACTCCCGGTTCTGTTTTTTTTTTTTTTTTAAGGAGAGTTTGTATCTGGGCAAGGTGGCTCAAGGTCTGTAATCCTAGCTACTCAAGAGGTTGAGATCTGAGGATCACAGTTCAAAGCCAGCATAGGCACTGAAATCCATAAGACTCTTTTCTCCAATTAATCACTAGAAAACCAAAAGTGGAAATGTGGTTCCAGGGGTAGGGCCCATAGCCTTGAACTGAAGAGCTCAGAGACAATGCCCAGGCCCAGAGGTAGAGCAGTATGCCCTTGAGCTGAAGAGCTCAGGGACAGCACCCCGGCCCAGAGTTCAAGCCCCACGACTGACCAAAAAAAAAAGTTTGTATCATAAATCCTGATTCCCAGCATCAAAAACATTATGTATTCTCCAGCTGGCTTGATCCTGTGGCAAAACAAACAACAACAAAACATCTATTATTAAAACCTTATTCCTAGTTTATCAGCCCCTTTCAACCTTTTCTATTTCCCTTGAGTAGGTGTGGCCTTTTGGTTGAGGCAAAGAACAGAACATACTTTGTAAAATCTCTTTTGCAATCAGAAGAAAAACACTTTTCCTTGGATCCAAGTCTTAAACATATGATTCACATTTCAAAAATATTTTGACAAGAATGGTCTAATCCTACTCTATCAATATGTAACTATGACGATATAATAATATTCACAGAAGCAGAGACACATGCTGAAAAGTAAGACAAATGAAATCTGTCCATTTCCCCTTAACAGTCCATCTAAGAAAGTTATGAAACTATTGTTTCTTGAGGGACAGGTGTGTGCTGGGCCTTAATAACTGGGAGTGTAAGGGCCCAGAGTAGCCCAAGCCTGTCATTATTGAGTGTGGGAGCCCAAACACTTCTCTCAGTTTCACTGATTTATTAATGTTTTCAAATAAGAAGTTACTTTTGAAAAGATCTTTATTACAGTGGAAATCAACTCTACTAGAAGGGAAATCGCTACATATTCATTAGTAGCCTCTCTCGATCAGTCCTGGCTCCTTTCCATTAAGGAAAGGTTGTTGAACAACCTTGTTTGCTGAAGAATGAGTTGGATGGTCTCACTGGGCCTCACATCCCTGAGTTTGCTGGAGTTCAGGATAACGATGAGTTGTTATTTTACTCATGTCAAAACAATCTGCCCTCTGTCAGTGGGACATTTCCCAGACTACAACTATACACTTACTGTGTAGCAATGAGATTAGCTGAAAGTAGTGTTTTAATAGCTTTTATTTTTTTACTGTCTTACTCTGTACTCTTTTTCTGAAGTTCTTTTTTTTTAATTTTTAAATTAACATACATTTATTAAGATAAGGGGATTTCATTGTCATCTTCCCACACATGCACATACAGTGTATGTAGAACAACTTCCATCATTATTATTTTGTCTTTTGAAACACAGGCTGAACATGATCATGTGAGCATCCTGCCTTGGTCTCCTGAGTGCTGAGACTACATCCTATGCCACCACACCTGGTTCTTTCTATTTATATTTTGTTTCTGGCCACTATTCACCTTGTACATGGCAAGTTTCTCCCCTTAATCCTCTGAACATTAGCAAGACATAAGACAATTTCTTCAAGAACATGATAGTTGAGAAAGGGTTCTAGAAACAGATGAACAAGGTTCAAATCTCAGGTCTCCATTTACCAGGAGACCTTTGGCAGGTTAAATTATCTGTGTGCCTTGGTTAGAACTTCTATAAATTGAGAGTGATAATAGTTTCTATTTCATAACAATGTGAGAATTGAATGAGTTAATACTTGTGCCTAGAGAGTAATATGAAATAAGTAATGAGAACTCTTATTTAGTTGCAGTCTAGAATACTACCCATTGACTTTACCCTATAAGTGAATCAATCTCAGTTTCCTTAGCTATCAAAATACGCAAAAGTGTCAAACTCTTACTCATCTTTTGAGACTGCAATGTCCTCTTGTGGTCCATTCTGACATTCCCTGGCAGAACTTATTCCCCTCTTGTCTGTAGCGTGTTGTTAGCCACTGTACTGTACCATGGCTGCTTACCTGAATAGTTTCTGTGTTCCTAGAAGATGGGAGTTCTTATCTATACTAAGATCCCAGTGTCTCTTGGTCTCTGACACTAAGTATTTCTCAACAAGCATTTGCTTATGAGCTGCACTTAATGTGGAGTGTTTTCTTGGAAAACTGAAAGCTCATTTTGTTCAGACATAAAAAAAATAACACACAAAGATTTTTTTCCCAGAAAACAATGTTAAAAATGAAACCCATAGTTTGAAGGCTTTCTGATTAGTCTCAGTTTGGAAAATGTCTTCCTTTTTCCATAAAGATCATATTCAATTAAATTGTCCTTTAAAACTTGATAAATCACCAAGTACCAGTGGCTCAAACCTATAATCCTACTCAGGAGGCTGAGATGTGAAGATAATGGTTCCAAGCCAGCCCAGGCAGAAATGTCCCCATGAGACGTTTACCTCCCACTAACCACCAGAACACTGGAAGTAGAACTATGGCTCAAAGTGGTAGAGCGTCAGCCTTGAGCAAAATTGCTCAGGGACAGAACCCAGGCCCTCAGCTCAAGACCCACCACCAACACAAATTTTTTTTCTATTTGAGAAATCATATGAAAATGGTATCTTGTTGCTTTTTTCTTTTTTATTTGTAATTGAGAACTAAGCTAAGTTGTTGGAAGACAACAAAAATATCAACATTTAGCCTTCTATTGAGATGGCTACTATTCTGTGGCATGATAGAAATTTGCTCCCCAATCTATGCACTCAAATTCAATGCATTCCATAGTTAATTGAAAAGTCATGATTTTTACTGGTAAATAATTTTATTTATGTCCTCCAGGTTTCTGAAAATTAGGTTCAAGTTACACTTTTTGAATGAATTAAGGACCCATTAAAGCCTATCCAATGCTGAATTAGATCACAAATAAAATTTAACACATAGCTAATGAATTATCATTAACATGAATCTAGTACTAGAGAAAGTTTGTATGAGAATAAAGACATGGTGTGTGACTTTTGAATGACTGCAGCCTGGTGGTCATAACTTGTTTCTTGATGAAGACTTGAATTTGAGGTGAGTTTTCCCTTCTTGATACGAAAAACAGTAGTATTGGGTGGTATTAACTATTAAAAGAAAGTTGACGCCAGAAATGATACCTGATCTTTTATGAACTTTTCATTTGACAAATAAGGCCCAGAGAAGTACAAGACTTGTGTGAGGTCACCGTTATTGTCTTATTGTCTGGTATTTGTGACAGGTTAGATTTCTGTGCTTCACAAGACTTCACAATTTGAAAAGATGTTACCTTCATCACTTCTTGATATCTTAAATTCAGGTAAATAGAAGATAAGAATGAAGCAAAACACAAGAGAGATCTGAAATATCTGGCAGGTGAGGATCACAGTGTGAACTTGACAAAGTAAACTGCCGTGGAAAACATATGTTTGGTCATAAACATTCAGTTCGCAATACAGAGAGCATGTTGGAGGTAGAGCTGATAGAATGGCCTTTGGGTCTTGGCTCAGACACTCTTAGCACTGTATCCCTGGACAAAACATTAATCCTGGATGCTGTTTCATGTTAGTAATACCTGTCCTGCAGAAGTCTGAGAAGATGTAATTCCTAACAAACTAGAGCTCTAGCACCCACTTTGATCTATTAGATAGATAGAATATTAATACCACAGCTCTCTTAGTTGGAAAGACCAAAGTCCAAAGAAGTGAAGTAATCTATTTAGGGTTGCATAATTAGCAAGAAGTGACCAGGGATTGGCATGGAGATCTGTCTGGCTTCAAAACCCATAGCCTCGCCTTTACCACATAGCAAAACTGGAAAAAATGGAAGCCAAGAGCCCGGCATACCCTTTGGTACTCAGTGGTGATTAGACGAAGCTGAATCAGAAAGTGGGCCCCTTCCCTGTAGCACAACTATGATACCAAGGGAAGGAGTGACATAGATGGCTGAGTAACAACGAATGATTGTTCAGAGATGGCAAGTCTTGGGACATGAATATGTGAGAGCTGGCTTGACTGGTAGGTAGCAATAGGGTAGGGCCTTCCCAATCTGCAGGCTTCACAGGGGAGGTATGGTCTTAGACTTTTCAGAATCCAGCATCTCTCATCTCACACATTTCCCATGGGAACATCAGTTTGAGTTTTCCCAACACACTAATGACCATGCCTCAAATTAGTTTCAAGTGAAAAACTTATGACTTCAAATGAACTACTTTTCTCCACATGAATAAAATGTTCTCTTAGCCATCTACTAACAGCTCTTCGAAAGGGTGAGATTTCCCAGCTGCCATATTCCTACCCCAAACAGATTGTGCATTGACCCTAAGATGCCTACATCATACACTTGATGTTAGGAAATATTCTTGAAAGAAAATAATCAAAAAAGTTATTCACTTTCTGCCTGCCAAGTTTCCAAGACCTCTCTATGAATCATAGCAGGAGTGTACTTACAAGGACAGATGACATGTACAGAGGCCTGGCTGGGGACGAACTACACCAGACTTCCTGAGAGAGTGTCATCGAGGTGATGGCATCCAACAGTTATCCTTTAGATATTATGGACAAACAAAAAATGGGAAAGAGGTGGGGAATGTGGCCTAGTGGTAATGTAATTGCCTAGCATGCAGGAGGCCCTGCACTATATACACAGTGAAAGCAAGAAGTGGTGCTGTGGATCAAGTGGTAGAGTGCTAGCCTTGAGAAAGGTCAAGGACAATGCCCAGACCCTGAGTTCAAGCCCTAGTACTGACAAAAAAAAGTGGGGGGAGATGGGCTCAATTTGTGGGGGAGATGATATCTATAGAACTCAACCACCGACATAAATGCCACCCCTGGACTGACTGTAGTTAAAAAATATGAAAGTGGAGAATCTCTGGGCTTATATGTGTTCTCAAAACCACTTGGTACAGGATGCCATTGGTTCACATCTGTAATCTTAGCTATTCAGGAGACTGATATCTGAGTCTCGGTTAGAAGACAGCTTGGACAGAAAAATCCAAGAGACTCTTATCTCCAATTAACCCAAAAGAAGCCAGAAATGGTCTGGGAGTTTGGCCGAGTGGTAGAGTGCTTGCCTAGCATGCATGACGACCCAGGTTCTATTCCTCAGTACCACATATGAAGACAAAAGCTGGAAGTGGTGCTGAGGCTCAAGTGGTAGCCTTGAGTGGTAGCCTTGAGCTCTAGCCTTGAAAAAGTCCAAGGACAATGCTCAGGCCCTGAGTTCAAGCCCAGGACTAGCAAAAACATTTTTTTTTTTAAAAAAAAGAAGCCAGAAACGAAACTATGGCTCAAGTGGTAGAATACCAGCTTTGAGAGAAAAAAAGTAAAGGAATAGCACTCAACCCTAAGTTCAAACCCATATACTGGTACAAAAAAAGAGCATTTAATATTTTTGTTTTTGTTCTATTTTGGTCATGGGCTTGAAATCAGGGCCTAGGTGCCTGTTCCCTGAGTCTTTCTGCTCAAGGCTAACACTCTATGACTTGGAACCATACGTCCACTTCTGGTTTTCTGGTGGTTAATTGGAGAAAAGAGTCTCACAGACTTTCCAGCTTAGGCTAGCTTCAAACCATGGTCCTCAGATCTCAGGCTCCTGAGTAGCTATGACTACAAGCATGAATCACCAGCCCATGGCTTGGGATAATTCATTAACTGTATAACTAGCCTACACCACATGCTTCTCTGCAGAAATTCACTGCTGATATTTTTTGAGTGTTTTAAGTTATAGATGTCATTTGCAAAACCAATGGAATGGTCTTGGTGGCAAGTTTAGTTGAGAAAGTCACTGGCTAAGTTGGAGAGCTCAATTAAATCAAAGACCTCCTATAGAAGAAAATTGACAGCACCAACCATGAGTGCAAGATAAGAGCATGATCAATAATCATTTCTTCTGTGTGTGACATTTGGTGCTGACACATGGCCATGCTTAGGAGGAGCCCTGAGGAGCACTGAATCACCACCAATCCTGTTCTGACTATTACCCAGAGTTACTCATCTAATGATTGCTTTCTCCTACCACATTAAAAGTTTATGGGTCTCTTTACTAGCCTAACTCTGTGTCCTGTGCACATTAGAAATTAAATACAGCTTTGCAGAGGGAAACGCAAATCTCATTCTGTCTTCTGAGTCACAGAGTAACACCATGGGAAACAGGCATCTTCAGACACAGCCATCCTTGTGCTGCTATCTGGACTCAAGAAACAGAATCACATGTAGGAAAGAAGGAATTAGTCCTCTGGAAATCCAGAAGCACCTACCCAAAAGAGAAATGATAGACATTGTTGTAACAGGGCAGGTCAGTTTATAAAAATCATACTTATGTTTGAAATTCATTTTGGACTCCCCTGTCACCACTGATTCCTGTCCTAAATGATTACATGCAATCTTCCAGCTCACCCGTCAGAGACATGCTTGCAGCTTACACCGTTCTAAAAATGAAGATATGAAAAGCTGTGAATGCTGGACTGGGAGCATGGTCTAGTGGTAAAGTGCTCACTTAACATTCAGGAAGCCCTGGGTTCGAGTCCTTAGTACCACATTCACAGAAAAGGCCAGAATTGGTGCTGTGGATCAAGGGATAGAACTGTAGCCTTGACAAAGTTCAAGGACAGTGCCCAGGCCCTGAGTTCAAACCCCAGGACCAGCATAAAAAAAAAAAAAGAAAACAACAACAAATGCTAATAGTGTCATCTAATTTTCCATCAAAGACCACATTGAAGACTCTGGATTTAAAACTGAAATAAGTAAAAGATGATTAAGGATTTTTAATGAACAATATCAGAACAGTTGTTACTATATTACTATACCTGACTGCTTATGAACATTATTAGCAAACTTCACAACCTGTAAAGCAAGTTATGATTCCCACTTTACTCTTCCGCCCTCCCTATTTCCCTCCTTCCCTCCCTCTCCTTTTCTCTCCAGGCCTGGACTTTGAACTCAGGGCCTGGACTCTGTCCCTGAGTCTCTCTATACTCAAGGCCTGAGTTCTACCACTTGAGCCACAGAATCACTCCCAGTTTTTTTCTGAGCCACAGCATCACTTCCAGTTTTTTCTGTTTCTGTGGTATTGAGGAATCAAATCCAGGGCTTCATGAATGCTAGGCAAGCACTCTAAGCCACATTCCCAGCCCAAGAATAACTGAGTTCTGAATAAGACCACACAACTTGCAAGTGGTCCAAACCAGGGCTCCCTACTGGATCCTCTCTACTGCTTCCCATTTCATTGCAGTGCCTCTATGACACATTTTATATAGTAGCCTTATGTACGTACTCAGGAACTGAATATATGTAACCCACTCAGAAACGTGTACCAGTCTATGAATAAAGATCTTAAAGAAGGATCAACATGCCAGCTTTCAGCTCAGTTCCCGAGGACCAAGGAAAATATTTGCCTTTCTGCATTGTATGCTTATACTTTTCCAGACAGAATTTTCAGTGACCTACTTTGTAGAACTTTCAGAAGCAACCATTATAAAGAAAGCTACAAAGACAAAGCAGTTACACACAGTATTATGAATCCCTTGCCTCTCCTGCAGACATGTAGCAAGAAACAGAAGGAAGAAGATTCTAGCTTATGTGTCTCTTTTGTAATCAAGTCTTAGAATACTAAGAGAGATGTTGACATGCAGGGATGGAATAGGCTTTGTGAGTCTTAGCAAGAATTTTATATCATTATATCCCCATTCTACCAGAGAAAAAGAAGAGGTACACTAAGCTCTATCCTCTACAAAGGCATTCAAATACTACTTTATTAGTTAAAAAAATAAAATAAAGACCACTTACTGTTCAGGGATTCAGTAATCAAAGTCCAAATTCAAGAGGATGATCTCTCTTATGAAAAACACCATATGCTTTTAGTTGATCAGGAGCTCATTGGGCTGTTATTAATAACTGGCTTAGAGCTTTATGAAGAAACATGAGCCAGAATGTCACAGGAGAAGGCAAGTGGAAGGAATTGGCAGACACAGGTGGAATAAATTGTAACAAAAATATACTTACCCAGGAGCTCAAGCCATGAAGAGGAGATCCTCATGAAGCCTTAAGAGTTAAGAATTATGAATATACCACCAAAAGGATTATACTATGATTTATTTAATGTTATCTTAGCCTTTGCTGTGCTGGATGCCTTTTCTGGGGATATCTGAATATCTTTTTAAATTTAGACGCTTAATCTTAATTTGGTTCACCTGTTTTTCAGATATAGCAAAGAAATGGATTTTAAAATGTACGTTATTGGGGCTATAAGCATAGCCTACTGGTAGAGTGTTTGCCTACCACTAGTGCATGCACGTAGCCCTGGGTTCGATTCCTGGGTACCACATATGCAGAAAAAGCCATATGTGGTGGTATGGCTCAAGTGACAGAGTGTTATCCTTGAGCAAAAAGTGTCCAAGGACAGTGCTCGGGCTCTGACAAAGCCCCAGGACTGGCAAAAAAAAAAAGTACATTATTAATTTTCTTAAGTATGTTTACAAGTGAGCAGAATATCAGTTTTCCTCCTTTCATGACACCCAAAATATTTTCTAGAAAGTTGTGGCATTTACAGAGGTGAAGGAGTAGATCTTTGAATGGTATTGTATATAAATAAGGTCCTATGGAGTTGATGTGGTAAGAAAGAGGGTGTAATTACAACCTGGCATCTGATGCGGTGTGTGGTGACTCTCTTCTTTTTAAAAGCTGTATTTCAGAAATTCCCAGACCTCACCTTCACTACCCTCATAACAGGCACTCCTTTGTTCAGACTTTGAACCTAAATTCTTTTAAATACTGGCATTGTTTTGGGTATTGAAAGCGATGATTAGACAAAGGTTACTAAAATTTTTAAGGTAATATGTGTGTGTGTGTGTGTGTGTGTGTGTGTACAGAGGGAGAAGTATTTGTTAAATTGCTCAAGGTTCCAGTTGTCTATTATACTAAATCAGGCCTGAGAACTGTTCCTTTTGTTTCAAGCTAAATCCTTTTTTCAATTCAACACTGTAGTAAGTAGAAGTGAGCACATGACACTAAGCCACAAAGAGTAAGTGTTAACTTTGTTAAGAAGAAAATGAGCTGGACACTGGTGGCTCCCACCTATAAATCTAACTACTCATAAGGCTGATATATGAATCACCATAGACAGCTGGGGCAGACAAATGGGAGAGATTCTTATCTCCAATTTACCAGCAAAAAGCTGGAAGTGAAAGAGGACAAATAATAAATCAGTAACCATTAGCTGAATAAACACAGAGAAGGTAGAAGATATAGGTCTTCAGGTTTTTTTTTTAATTTTTAATTGATTAATTAATTAATTAATTAATTATTTTGCCAGTCCCGGGCATGAGCTCAGGGCCTGAGCACTGTTCTTGGACTTTCTCAAGGCTAGAGTTCTACCACTTAAGCCACAGCACCATTTCCGCCCTTTTTCTGTGTTTGTGATACGGAGGAATTGAACCCGGGTCTTCATGCATGCTAGGCAAGTACTCTACCTTTAAACCAAACTCCTGGCCCCGTGATTTTTTTTAATTTTATGTTTTATACTCTAATCAATTTGTGTAGTTTGAATGTCCACTAGATATATGTATATGTGTGTGCTGATTAATGATGAGGGTATATGTTTAGAAGTAAGTCATCGGATGATTCAGCTGCACAACCTTAGATGCTAGAGGTCAGTCTTTCAACCACATGTTCTTGAGATGGGTGAGGAAACCTCATCTGTTAATTCAATTTTGTTGCCAGCGGCAAATCTCATACTTTAATTTACAAAATTTCCTAAAGGATTATTTAAAAATGTTTCATTGAATATCAAAAATGCAAAAAAATGGCAAGAACTTTAAATATTTCAATACTTTATAGTTTTACATATTTTACAAATATTTTCAGACATTTTCCCCAGTATCATTTAAAGTAATCATTTCTTTTTGTTATGTGGCAAAACTGAGCTTGGCATCAACTGGCTGAATGAAAGAATTAAACGTCATAAGAAAATTAAATGTACACTCAAGCAATGAAATGTAAAGATGAACACACTCTCTTCTTGTGAGTCCACTGCTCCTTGGAAGGAAGAGCTAGACTTGAGGTTTGGCATATCCTGGGACAATAATGTTAGGGTTGGAAAAACCCATGGGACAAAAGCTTTGTTTGAGGAAGGGCAACTGGCTTGTTGCAGGAAGTCACTTGGCAGTATCCAACTGAAGGACTGCCCTTCAGCAATAATATTTTTCAGGAAACTAACTTCCTGGTTTTTTTTTTTTTTTGGAGGGGGGAGGTAGTACTGAGGGTTGAACTGAAGGCCTTGTACTTGCTGAGCAGGCTCTCTACCACTTGAGCCATACCCCAGCCCTAACTTCCTGTCCTTAATCAGACCAGTATTTTTTTTTTAAAAGATAATTGCCAAAAGTGGGAAAAGGGGAGGAAGTGACAAAAACACTAATCTAAAGTTTTGCCAATTCCCACACTTGTTATATTTTAGATATGGTTTGTTTTCTGCCTGAGCACATACCTGGATGGCCATCTGTTTATTTTAGGTTTACCATCATTGTCGGAATGACAGGCAGAGAACAGTTGGCTTTGGTTTAAGTAGGGGGTTTTTCATGAACTTTTCTGTCCATAATGGCCTTAAACCACAATCCTTTCTATTTCAGCATCCCAAGCAGCTAGGATGATAAGCATGAGCCACCAGTATCTTTCTACAGACAATGAATTATTAATAAACTAATACGCTATACAGAAGATAATGTAAAACTCAGAAAATGTCTTTTTTGTCTCTTTCGCTTTCTCTCTCTCTCTCTCTCTCTCTCTCTCTCTCTCTCTCTCTCTCACACACACACACACACACACACACACACACACACACACACAGAATCTTACCATGTAGTCCAAGCTGGCTTGGAACTCACATTCCATCTGCCTCAAGCCTCTAAGAAGTGAAATTGTAAATGTAATCCCAATCAAGACTCAGAAAAAACAATCTTGAAAAGTACTATTACATAACTTAACTGAAGCATTCACACAACAATACTGTCAGGAACACTAAAAACCATTTAGAGAATACCATTACTGTCCTTTTATGTGCATTTTAAGATAATGGACTTTGAAAAACCAAAAGAAGATAATGACAAGCTAAGTTTTTAAAAATAATCATTAATAAATATTGTGACAATCTTGGAGCTGGAAAACTATTGAATATAGAAATATATAGCTATTCTTTTACATCAAGAACTTAACAGTTCTACTCCTTATTCTGAAAGAGCATCACATATAATAAGAAGACATTTACCTTCACACAATTCGATGAGGACTCCTGAGATATGCAAATTTACCCAATCCTTCTAGGATCCCAGAGTTCCATAAGGTCAATCCCAAATAGCAACATCACACTGTGATGAAAAAAATTAGAAACCTGGGAGAACATTGTAAGCAGTAACCTTCCCCAAGAACAGTGGGCCTTCTTACCCAGTGTCTGACATACTATCTATGGAAATGTTCAGGTGGGAATAAAAGGGAAATCCTTACTAGAGTATCAGCCATTCTGTTCCAGTTAGCCAGAGCCCACAACTTACAAACCAGTAAAATCAGAACTCCTTTGGACAACTTCTTGCCATATTTCTCATTGTAGAGAATGGCATATAAAAGACTTCTGCTTTCTTGCAAGCATTCCAACTTTTTCTGTTGGTCTCTTAGCATTGTCTTGCCCAAGACTTGTTTTTTTCATCCTTAAGATCTCTTGATTGTGATCCTCCATTTCTGAGCACTTTCCCATGGCAATCTTAAACATATTACATTAGTGAATTTTTCACTGCTAGGGCAAATACACAGAAGAAAAAAAAAAGGGCGAGGTAGGGGATTATTCTGATTCATACTTTCACAGAGCTTCTTCCAGGCTTACTTGGTTCATGTCTCAACACGCATGACGATGCAAAGCATCATGGTGGCATGGGTGGTGGGGAATGGGAGGGAGACAGCCGGAGAAATGGGAAAAAGGAAAGGTGGGAGCAGATGGGGTAGGAAGACAAAGGAGAAAAGAGAGACATGAAGAGAGGAGAAAAGAGGAGAGCATAGAGAAAAGGAGTGGGAAAGATGGGAAGGGAGAGGAGAGAAACACTTGGAAGAGTATCACTTTCAGTGTCCCATCTCCAGTAACTTACTTCCTGAGCTAAGTTACCATCTCCCAAAGTTTCTACCACTTCCTGAAATAGCATCAGCAATTGGGGACCATATGTTCAACACATGATCCATGACACACATGAAAAATAGAGGAGTGTCATGAATTCTCAGGTTCAGCCATAGATATACTGCCTATCTTGCTTGCTCTATGCCCACACCCACTTTTCCATCCTTCCCAATGTTTTTTGAAGCAAATCCACAATATCATAACATTGCCTCTGCAAATATTTATGAATGTCTAAAGGATATTAAGTATATTTAAGGATATTATTTTTACTAAACAGATAAGACATAAGTGGAATGCATTTTATCCATCAATAAAACGTAGGGAAGGTAACATGGGAAGAGCAGACATATTTAGGAGGATCTGTCAATTGGGTAAGAGTTAATTTACCTCAGGTCCATCAGCTGGGTAAGAGTTAATCTACCAGAGATGTGAATCTTTGGCCACATGAGTTTGCCTTTTTTAAAATCCATACTCTGCCACTTGTCAAATCCTATTCTCTCCCTGATGGCTCTGCTGAATAAACCCTTGACCTCATGAATACAAAGAAAGCAATTTGCATGGACACAAGCCCAAAGCCATCTGGGAAGGTATTACCATCAACCCAGAATCTTTCCCAGATGTAGACTGGCAACTGCCCCAATAGCTTCAGTCCAGGTTCCTGATATTTCTCTTGGATCTAGGGACTGGGTTCTCAAGGAAATAGTCATTTCCTGGGATGAAAACCCATATCCTAACTGGAAATGAAACTAACACTAATCCCTTAAGAATTGACTATTCAGAGAGTATGTCATCAACTTCTCCTCTAGCCTAGAAACCCTTTATCAGGCAGATGCTGAATTGAGCAGACTAGCTTGTTTCTGAGAGCATATTTCTCCTGCAAAAAGACAACACAAAGACAACTCGAGTACTTCTCCAAACAAGGTATACAGCCTTCCCTTACTCTCCAATCAGAACTGGATCATAGTCCCTCTTTGTTTCTATTTCCCCAATAGCTTCTGAGACATTTTGTGGCTGCGGCTACTGCCCGAAATTCCTTAAATCTGTTAGGCCTGAATCACAATGGATACTCCCACTTTATACCCACATCCCCCCCCCCCCCATTAAGTGGCTAAAGTTTACATGTGTTGTACTCATACTGTTCGGCCTTGCTACTTACTGAGTGCTTCTAGGCAAGTTAAACTTTGTGATACCCAGTTCACAGGTGGATAAGACAAAGAGAAATGAGATGGGGGACAGCCTAGTCTAGACTGTCTAACAAGGACAGCTGACAGCTGAGAGATAAAGGATCACCCAGTGGAACACTCACTTCCCCATCTAATGTCCCTGCTTGCTTTAGTAGAAGACTTAGCCACCCCCTGCCTAAAGATGGGGATGATAAAGACAGAAGACAAGGATAGGGGAGGGTGGAGAACAGTGCAAAAACCATGCATGGGGCTGGGAATGTGGCTCCATGGTAGAGTGCTTGCCTAGCATGCATGAAGGCCTGGGTTGGATTCCCCAGTACCACATACATGGGTGCGGGGGTGGGGGGGTAGGGGGAAAGCTGGAAGTGGCACTGTGGCCTAAGTGGTAGAACGTTAGCCTTGCGCACAGAAAGCTCAGGGACATTGCCTAAGCCCTGAGTTCCAAGCCCCAGGACTGGAAACAGAAACAAAAAAACATGCTGCCTGAGAAACACACATGCTCAAGCTCCTGAGAGAGTTGTGCCCAAGTCTAGGCAAGAATGTTGCACTTGGCATCTAAGACCCTTCATACCAGATCAACTGTCATATATTTCTAGGACTGTCCCAAGACAATCTCCTCAAGACTGCTTGTTCTCCACCTCAACAAAATCCATGCTTGCTCTAAGCCTGCAGCTGTGCTTAGGGTTTAAGCTTCCCTCAAATAAACCATTTTGCTGGCTATGAACCCATGTACTTTCAAGGGGCCTTCAAGCACCAGAGGCCTGTGATAAAGGAGACTTCCACTGACCTTCTCTGGTTCAGAAGACTACATCAAGACTCAGGAGAGCCAAGTGCTTCATTACCAGGACACAGACTGTTAAAAGAGTTATGAACAAGCGGGATGCCAATGGCTCACACCTGTAAACCTAACTACTTAGGAGTCTGAAATATGAAGAGTGTCCTTGACACTCTTATCTCCAGTTAACTTCCAAAAAGCCAGAAGTAGAGCTGTGGCTCAAGTAGTAGAATACCAGACTTGAAGGAAAAAGGGACAGTGCCAGGTCCTGAGTTCAAGCCCCAGTATCGACATACACGAACACATGCACACACACTTTATGGTGGTGCAGATATACACTCATAATATTCACTGTACATGTGTGAAAATGGCTGAGGTTGGAACCGATGGGGGAGGAAGACAGAAGGGGTAATGCTCTATCCATAAACTGTACTCATGTGTTGAATTGAAAACCTCTTGATACAACTATTTTATAGGTAATAGAAAATTTAAAATCATAGTTTAAAGATTATGTATTTTTGAAAGGTAATAACCAAAACACACCACTTCCTGATTACTATATTTTTTTTAAAATCACAGTTATATAGTCGTGGGATTTGAACTCCAGGTCTGGGTGCTGACTCTGACCTTCAGCTCAAGCCTACCACCCTACCCCTTTAGCCACAGCACCACTTCCGGTTTTCTGGTGGTTAATTGGAGATAGGGTCTCACGGACTTTCGTGCCTGGGCTGGCTTTAACCGCTATCCTCAGATCTCAGCCTCTTAAGTAGCTAAGATTACAGGCCTGAGCCAGTGCCCCATGCTCTCTCACAGTTATTTTATATGCAGTGTATCTGTACAATTAGAAAGACCATGTCTTTCTGTGCTGCTGTGTATCTCCCTTCAAGTTCAGTGACTTGACATTGTGGGCTTAAAATCAGATGTAGTAGGAATAGTCATACCATCAAACTGGCCAACAATACAAGACAGGGTTCTTTTCTCAGACAGCAGGACAGTTAGATACACAGACACATTGTTACATGAATCATCTGTATAATTGTATGAGCACAACTAAATTCAGCTTGACAAAATCTTACTGCATATTCAATTTGGGGGAGTATGGAGCACTGGATGGCATCATAGTTAAGAAAACCCCAAAAGTTTGTCTTTCCTATTTTGACAACCTTGAGATTCACAAGAAAGGGAGTACTCAAATCCTTCCCACCCTGTTTTCTTATTACTAGCTTGATTTGTGCTAGGAAACTGTGGCATGGGCTTCTCCTCAAACTGGGCTTCGATTTTCACCTTCCTTTACCAAGTAAACACACAGCACTAACCATATCAAGCCTCCCACATTCTTCATATGCTCCATGCAAGACTTAAATCTCTTGCAAGGGCCACACAGTGATCCCCATAAACATGAGTAAACAACAGCTACAAGACCATTGGCCAGTAGTGACAGTATAATCTTATGGGATCATCCTCATATATGCAAGTTCCATTGCCAAAATAAACATTATGTGGCACAGGTCTGTGTATGTGTGTTTCTAAGTAATACCTTGGGAGTGTGGCTTTCTTTTCCATTTCAGAATTTTTAGCCCTTGCTATTTTAATTGAATGCAGTTCAAAGCTGGAATATTTCAAAAACCCTGTAAGTACACAGTTATTGAATTTTTAAGAACTCAACAAATCTAAATAGCTGACATCTGAAGGGGTCTCCAAATTTTACTTTCTGAGGAAGCCTTTAGAGTTTAGAAGCTAAGCTGATGGCCTGTTAAGATGGAGCAGGAAAGCAATGATTGATTACCAACTCAAAGACCAGAGAGGAGACAAGAGTTTAAGGCTCAAGAGGTACCTTTTAAAAAAATTATCTTTATTTAGGTTTCTGATTCAGCACATGTATCAAAGACTAATCAACATAAAGTAAATAAGACATTAATTGGAAGTCTTTACATTTTTCTAAATTCTGACCAAGAATGTCAAGATTGCCACTATTACCAGAACTCCAACCTAGTCAAGTTGTAGACAAACTACCAGGAACAACATACAGTGTGCACGGATATGCAGAGGCAAAAAGCATGCTAGCATCTGGCTCTCCTCTGTTCCTTGTTGACATTCCATTTGACAATCCACCTTTGTTTTCCAGGCTAAGTTCCAAATAAAGTCCGAAGAAGACTCAGGGATCTGCGTGACCAGACACTCTCTCAGAGGAATGCATTCTTAACCTGTTGTGCCTGCAACTTCGCTTCTGCAAGGATGTTCAATGCAATTTGGATGATGGTGCAGACCACGTCAAACACTACTGAGCAGTAACCCAAGTTAAGGCATGAATGCACAAACGCACACGTGCACACACGCAGCACCCATGTTATCACGAACGCAGGCGTCCTTCGATCGCCTAACACAAGGCATCCCAGGCGTGGCATCTAATCACGACTGCTGAGCATTCTGAAAAATGCTCCCCCCCAAAAAACTTTATGCAAACATTTTCATCAAATAAGAAAAAAATAAAAAAAAAACTATAAAAACCCCTTAATCTCCTTTAAAATGGCTCTTGAGCATGGAACTCGTGTAGCAGCATCGATGGCTGGCTCTTTTAATAATTTGGAAATTAAAGTTTGTTTCATTTACTATGTACTTCTTTGGTAGTCATCACTACAAAGTTTTCAGTGTTGGTTACCTATAAGACATGTTAATTGACAGAAGATCAAGGTACACAGAAATGATTCTTCTGTACTGAGAAAAATATTAAGCTCTCAAAGCACAAGTAACTCTGCTTTTGCTTTTGCCTTATCGAGCATCCTCTAAAAGCAAGGCTTCATATGGGGAGAGTTCATGTCTACCTAACAAAGGGCAATACATATTCTATCGATTTATAATTGAACAATCAACAAGAAGTTTATTGTCAATTATTTCTGGTTAAATCAGTTAGAAGCCAATTATAAAGGCACAGCAGCACTTGGTGACAAAGCCACATTCTGGTCACACATTCTTTCCATAGTTGCTAATCTCAGGAGCTCAGAATTTCATACTCCTTCCAATCAACAAAGGAGTCAGTTCAATTAAATGTTAACTAGTTCTATCATCTGTCAAATTTCTAGAATCTTGTCTAGAATGCCAGCATGCTTGATCAGAGAAAGCAGTTCAGAGCCCAGAGGCATCAGGTATTAGGTAAGTTAATTTGGTTTTGAAGAAAGGCATGGTAATCTGGCAACAGAATACTTATCCTATTAGCAGCACAGTGGTAGCCAAGGGTCTCTGTAAGCAAGACAGGAAATGAAGCTACTGAAGCTACTGTTGCTCCCCCCTGCCTAAAAGATGGCTACGGATATTACAAAGACCTTTTAGGATCAATCCAGGGTTAGTTAGGCTGAACGAGTGGGCAAAAGAATGACATTCAGGTCCCATGAGAAGTGACCAATCTAGGTATGTTAGTTCCCCATGATTAAGGGTGTTCCCATTTCTATGGGCTTGGGCTCTGACTCTTACCAGCCCTAGTGCCTAAGTCATTGCCAAAAAATGGTCAGTCCTAGGAGGTACTGTCCAAGTATTACAGGCTCTACATGGAGCTCATCAAACACTTTAAATGATATAACATATCACCAGTTCAAAAGAGTAGTGTTTGTTGTATCGGTTCTGAATGTCTGCAGAGAGAGGCAACTAGATTTATGTTGGAAAAGTGCTTTTGAAAGGAGAAATGTTTTTATCTTGATGAATCTCAGGGAACTAGCAGTACATTTCCACAGAAGGCTGAGTGTCAAGAACCTATCTCTCAAAGGCATTTACCAGGAACTGTCTGCTTACCCCAAGTGCTTTACATTTACCATATGGTAATTTTTTTAAACCCTTGTGCTTTCAGGACAGAATGAAATTGTAGGAAACCTAGGGGAGATCATTTAAGGATGGGACTTTCTTCTTTTGAGTACAAGACACTATCCAACAGCATTGAAATCTACAATTTCAGAAAAGATTCTTGTAAACATATACCATATTTCTCTGTACCGTGAAGGCAAAAGTTTGCCTAGTCTCAGAATTCCTGGCAACTATATATACCAGGAGGTCAGTGAGCAGTTTGGGAGAAATCCCCGTGTTTGACATGGCCCAGTTTGATATCAAAAAACTAAAGCCAATAAATGCCAAACTTGTTCCCCATGCTTGAGAACTGCACTATGATTAGGTATACTACATACACATTATAAATAAAATTTTTATAGACCAACGATTTCTTCCTACTAGTCGAGGATGATGTTCTCAGGTTGGGGGCAGAAGAAGAGGTGAAAAATATCCTATTGTTGCTTTTTACTCTCAAGTTCTTAAAATGCTAGTCAAACACGATCATCCAATAACACTTTTCTTTTTCATTCTGTTAACTCTTAAATATGCATTCGAAGGCAAAAATGGAGGCTTCTATACTGTACAATATTAAATATCTACAATTTCATGGTTCCTTATTTTTAGGAGTGTGTTCAATAAGGAGTTAGCTATTGGAGATGGTTGTCACAAAACATGAACTCTTAAAAATTACTGATAAATTAATTTTTAGTTCTCTGATTATATCCAACAGATACACGTTCTCATCATAAAATATACATTCTCTAGTAAGTTATTTTCATCCACAGCATATATAAATATGCAAACACAGGTGGTAAAAATCACTTTACTACCAAAGTACAAAACAGCAAGTAAACTGCAGAGAAATAAAACTGAAAATGTAGCAAGTATCAAGAAAAGAGTTGACTCAAGGTGTTCCACTTCAAAGTGAAACCAAAGGATTTATTTGTGCTAAATGAATGGAAATAATGTATTCATTCTCCTCTGTACACTGTACTTGCTTATACTGGGCAAAATAAGCTGTCATTAATGTGAAGGTTTTACTTTCCTCTACACTTTTTCTTTTCTGCCAAGACACACTTGTCCATTTCAAATAATATTTTCTGATAACATTTTGCACCTTTAAAATGTTTGTTCAAATTCTATCTCAGGAGACCACAAATGAAGAATGGAAGGAGCACTCTTATTAGCTACATTAAAAAAAATCATACTGCCCTCTGCATTCAAAATCAAAGAGCAAATTCTAAATCGGCCACTGAACATTTATCGACTCGGTTTAGGTGGATTCATGTGAAGGATACAGGAAAGAATCACATCCTAATTTGCAGTAATTATCCATCCCATTTGTAACATTAGGCTGTTTTCTAAGAGACATGGTTCTCAGCTTACATTGAAAATAATCTGTAAAAAGTGTATCTGTAAGAAAGCTCTATGAAACAATATCTGTGTTTTGGGCACTGATTCATCCAACTTCCCAGTCTACACTGAAAGTTAGATTTTTCAAAGGTCTTGTACTGTAGTGCTTGAATTCTTGGTATGTTTGGTAAACACCAATAGCTCAGTAATTTTCTGCAAATTCATGGACAAAAAAAATATATAAAAAAGATATCCCCCCTTTTTTATTTTACAAACCTAAAAGCCAAGAAAATGAAGCTCTGGGGCTAAGCAATAACTGCACACTGCTGCTGTATTACCAAACACCAAATAGCAAATGTTCCAGCCAGGAAATGGACACACATGAAGATTCAAGTAAAACACTGATGGAAAATGTTGTCTGGTTAGTGTTGCAGAGCCACAACACTGGCTGCTTTTCCAACAAACATTTACAACACAATGAATAGTGAAGCCTAGATAACCTCAGTGCAAATAAGTCAGATCCAAATATGCCAGGGAAAGAAGCCTTTGGCGTTGAATAGACGGCTCCATTGGACGAGTCCCAACTTGAAATTCAGACTAAGCACATGCATTAAGGCTGGGAAGAAGGGTGAACCGAATGTGGCGAAGGGGTGGGCTGCGAGGTGGCTGCCGAGGGGACCATGGGTTGCATGGGTGGCGGAGGTGGAGGTGGAGGTGGCTGGACTGGGGTCTGTGTGTTGGGAGACGGAGGTGGTGTGGGTCGTTTGAATTTGTCAGGACTGTTGCTTCTCCGTGGTGAAGGCCTCTGTAGGAGAGACAAGAGCAGGTCAATTCCAGCACAAGTTCTGCTTCTGGCTGAGGCAGCTTGTGAAAACTCTTACTAGACAAGAGAGCCAAGAAAAGTGATTTTCTTCTTGAAACCTACTACTAACTGAATGGATCTTGGAAATTTAAACATGGGAGTTTTTTTGTTTTTGCCAGTCCTGGGGCTTGAACTCAGGGTCTGAACACTGTCCTTGGGCTTTCCTCAAGGATAGCACTCTACCACTTGAGCCACAGCACCACTTACTTCTGGCCTTTTCTATGTATATGGTATCAAGGAATCAAACCCAGGTCTTTGTGCATGCTAGGCAAGCACTCTTACCACTAGGCCAAACTCCTGACCCCTAAACATGGTAGTTTTTAATTCTTACATCTGTGAAATAGCAAGGCAAAGGTGGTATGAATATTACTTTGACCAAATTAGTGAACGTGAACCCTTCAATGGGTTGTCCCTCTTCGCTGTGTGGCCTCAACTTTTTCTATACTTTTCTCAGATGCATTTTCCATAGCTTGAGATGACAGCTCAAAAGAGATTCTCATAAATATTTTAAGTAATTAAGGAGAAGAATTTGTCTTAGTGGAATTGTAATTCTTTTATCCTCATAGCTAAAAAACTGCTCTATTTAGTTCACTGTATGGCTACACACACACACACACACACACACACACACACACACACACACCTTTTCACTTTTTACATATAGTTCTAGAACTAAATGAACCTAAGTGTCTTTCTAATTCTAGGAAAGAATATTCTGAGCAAAACTAGAAACAAGGGTCAGTAAACTGTGAAGGTACAAATGATAAATATTTTCAGACATTATGGTAACCAACAATAATTCTTTATGGCCAGGAGCTGGCCAGAGTTCAAACTACATTTCACAAAGGGCAGACTTCACAGGAAGTGAAGCTTAAGTTTTTACCTCTTGGAAGGAGTTTAGTGTTAACACCAGAACTTTGTGTCAAATGATTTGGTAAGTCTCTATAGTTTTAAGATGATCTGATAAGGGGAAAGAAAGGTAAACAACTAAGAGCATTAATTCTAGTCTCCCCAGAAGGACCAGCTGGCTCCACCATCAGGAGTACGGTACTGCCTCCCTCCCCTAGCACCACTTACTGTGATCCCATGGGATGTCCCCATGTGCTGCACGTGAAGACCTGGGGAATTGTAGTAGGACATTCCAGCTCGAGTCAGAGAAGTTGGTGGTGTGAAACCAACTGTGTGACTTGCATAGGATAGACCTGAAATAACAACAGCAAATGAAATAGCATTCCAAGCCCAATTGGCTCATACCTTAAAATGCACAAAGTCTAAATCACATGCAAATGCAAAACCTAATGACAAGAATGATGGACAGCATTCCAGATGACATGGGATGTAAAAAGCCATGCCTGGGACAAAACAGAAAGCACAGAATAAACACATACACATAACCCCTAGCTGATCTCCAAGGGGAAAGGACAGTTAATGGTGCTGGGAAAACTAATCAAGTATAAAAGGAGGAAGAGGAAGAGGAGGAGGAAGAGGAAGAGGAAGGAGGAGGAAAAGGAAGAAGAGGAGGAGGAAGAGGAGGAAAAAGAGGAGGAGGAAGAAGAGAAGGAGGAGGAAGAGGAAGAAAAGGAAGAGGAAGCAGAGTGTTCAACTAGCAAGTGTAAAGTCCTATGTTTGATTTACAGCACTGCCAAGAAAACAGAAACTGAGAATGTGGCTCTCAGGAGGTAGAGGCACGAAGATTAAGAATTCCAAGTCTATCTTGGGCTATTTAGCCCAATAAGACTTTGTCTTATTGAAATGAAAGAATTCCTGGAAAAATAAAAATCAATATAAAGATCTGAATACTCAAATGGGATTTCTTCAAAAAAGATATACAAATGGTTGAAAAACAGATAAAGCAATATGCTGCATAGCTCATCATGAGGGAAATACAAATAAAATCACATAATTGTACATCTTTTGGAATGGCTATTACCTAAATAATACAGAAGGGGCACTTAAGCCAAAATGAAACAACATCACTATCTAAGTACCCCAGCATTTTAGGAGGCAGAAATAGGAAGTCAAAGGCTGACCAGGGCAAAAACACAAGACCCTATCTGTAAAACAAATAAGAAGGGCTATGTGCCAGTGGCTCATGCTTATAATCCTACCTATTCATAACACTGAGATCTAAGGATCACAGTCCAAACAGAAAAATCTGCGATATTCTATTTCTAAAAAGTCAATGGGACTTGAGGCAAGGCTCAAGTGGTAGGATGCTAGCCATAAGCAAGCAACCAAGTTTCAGGCCCCTGAGTACAAACATTGGTACTGTCAAAAAAAATTTACATTATCCCAACAATAAAAAAAGCATCAATCCTGAGTTCAATCCCTAATACTGACTATACCCTCCAACCAAAGAATAAGAATGCCTTTCTAATTCACTT